>NW_026991711.1:128345053-128350053 GCF_029215605.1 Mirounga angustirostris | reverse complement strand
ATATACTAACATTACCAAAGCTATAAAGTTTTAGTAGATATATGGAAATTACATAGAACTGTTACCCTCAGGCCCTCTGAATTTTTTTTTTTCAGTCAGCTTAAGATTTACACAAGGCAATTCTTCATCTTTGATAAACTTCTGAAGGCTCCCGCAGAAGCCGCTTAAGGTTCATTAAAATGTAATTAATTAATGATTTGCTGCTGAATAGCTGCTGACTGTGGTTTTCTTTTCACTTGTCGGACAGCATGAGTCACAGTTGCCAAGCCGACAAGGAAACTATTTGCAGACTATAGCACCTCTTGATGAGGGTTTCAATCTGCAGTCATTTGCATAGGAAAAATGCTGGTAGGGGTGTCGACGACGTTTTCCGGATGAATGTGAGCAACACCTACAATTCAAAAGTGCCTCAGACGATCATGATAGTCACCTATTCATTATGATTGTTTTTGTCTTTAAATATCTTTACACTTTAACTTGAAAGAACAGGGATAAACTCCTGCATACCGAAGAGGTAGTTTTATTTCAATTTTTACAAACACCTACGAGCATGCATCCAGGAATTGAAGATGATTTGGAATGTGCGGCAGTATGTGTGTGCATGTGTGTATGCAGGCGTGTGTGTTTCCTTTCGTGGAATCATCGTGGTAAGGAAATTTCCACTTTCCTTATCCACTCTGGGGGACATCCAACATCTTCTCCTCTGAAACCCCAGGCTGAAGGTAAAATGGCTAGCAGCATCCTTAGTGTTTGGAATTCCTGGCCCCTCCGGGCCAGGAACACAGCCTGTATATTTAACTCTAAGGAATTCACATAAAATACTGACATGTTTTTATTGTGGATATAGGGCAACTATTCTGAACATATAAAATGAACTGCTTTTAAATATTTACAAGAAAAGGAAATACGGTTTAACCTCTTCTCCGTTTGCCATCTCCATTGGTATTTTTGTCTACCGAAGTTCTATGACATTTACTTCTTGGCAATGTTATGCTTTAAATTAAAAACCAACACCTAAACATATTGTTTATATAAGCAGATTCTCTGATTCCATCTCTGTCTACCACATTTTAGAGACATGGAATCTGACAACTAGGAATTTAGTTTACACTGCATCTGTAAAGTAGTGCACAGGCACTTTGTACTTTATATCAGAAACAGGACAAATTCAATAGTTCTTTTAAAGACATCTACAGAAGACCACAAATGTAATCTTTAGTTCTAAGAAAACTGTTTTAGATGTTAACACGAAGAACTGAATCACAAAATTAGTGAGTGATAGGAGGCTATATCAAGTGCAGGAGCACAAGGAAATCTTGATTTCGGTTTATGAATACTTCTGAAAAGAATAATTTTGGATCAAGTAGCAGTGATTCACAATTTGCTAAGCCTGCTGTGGGAGTGTTTAAAAAGGTAGTGCGGTTTCTATTTCTGCTCTCTCTATTCTTATTGTCTGCTTTGCCTTGTGTAATCCATGAACAGAAGAAGGTCTTCCTCATGTTACACAATGACTGGTATTAGCTTCTCCACACAGAAACTAAATATTCCCTATCATTTGGACACACATATTAATCAACATGCTTGCTATTTTATCAAATACTCTCAAAAACAAGTAGCATAAAATCTCATCACTTTTGTCTCACCATATTAATATGATTTTACAGTACAGCTTTTAATTGATCCTTGTACCACATTATTTTCAAGTTAATGCTATTAAATTGTAATATTTGGAAATTATCCAAGAATTAAATTATCAGCTCATACTATATTTGCCCCCAACACATTTACAAGACTTTTTTTTTTTTTTTTTTTTGGTCTCTTTCCATATCTACTTGTTACCATTCCTGACCTCACCCATATGCACATAACACACTCTATGTCTCCTTTTAAACTGCCACTATGGAGCTACAGAACTCTCGAAGAACACTACACAATAGGAAGCAAATGGCTGTTTGCCACTGACTGGATAGTAGAAGGTAACTGCATGCTCTTTACTCCTCTAGCCCCATCTAGATACCATTAGCTTACTTCGTGTCTGTCTTTTTTAAACCTCCTTGTCCTAGGGCAGCGGTCTTTCAATGCATAAAAATTACCTAGAGAAGCCTGTTGAAAGTTTCCTGGGCCCCACTCCCAGAGATTCTGACTCAGTAGATCCAGTAAGACTCTACTTACATTTCTGTCAAGCTTACGGATGAGGCCAAAAATGCTGGTTTGAGGACCTTGAGTCTAGGGGTAGAAAAGTTTCTCCCAACAGATCTCCAATGGGAAATTCAAGAACACATCTGGGGCTGAGTCACTCGGTTCTCTTAGTTAGCTAAAGTGATTTAGCTACCACCTAGAAGTTAAAAGGGAAATAGTACTGTAAATGTCATTTTAATCACTTTTAAATCTTATCTTTAGCTCTAAACAATGACTTACACAAAGAGGTTTGAATTCCAGTCAACGTTGCCACCGAATGCTGTGCAACTCAATTTGAAACAAGGATCTTTAATAAATGTCATAAAAATAAAGTCATCTATGTGATAAAAAGATAATGCATACATACATGATTTAGATCATCCCTTTTACCCTCACCCTTTCTTCAATTTCAATCCATTTTTAGTGAAAATTTGCAATTAAAAACTTAATAAAAATATAACACAACCAATAAAATACCATAATGACATCTACATTCACATTATATTAAAATACCTTCATTTATCATCATATCACCTGATGTTTAGCCAAATTATTCCAAATAATGTCAGAAGACTTGATCTAAATACAAGTCATATTAGGTAACCAAATATCCACTCGGTTCAATGTAAGTGCATTTCATCTACTCAGTTCTGTAAAGAGTAATAAAGACACATTATTAATATAGCAGCTGTCGTTGAGTCTTAGAAAATCATTTCTACCAACTGTCAGGTAACCGAAGTCTACCGTATATTCTAAGACTCTTGTGTATGCCAGTTAAATGAGCTAAACTTAAGCCAAGATATATGGAAACTGTAATTTCCTCTCGGTTTTGCTGGGAACCTTAAATTGCTCTAAAAAAATAAAGTCAATTAAAAATTGAGCCTGGATTATTAATAAATCAATATTTTACTATAGTAATTATGTTTTCATTTTAAGCAAGTGATACTCAAGTCAATGGCTAAAATGATAAAATTGCCTTTCCCGACCTTTGAAATTGAAAGATTGTCTAACCTCTTCCTAATAGTGACATTTACATTACCACCTTGTGCTGGTTCCTTTCTGACCAAAGCCGTATAGTTTCAATTACCTATTCTCCATGTGGCTTGTAAAGCTGGAGGATCCATTTCCTTTATGTTTAGAAAACATAATTTCTTTTCTAATAAATATGGTTGGATGATCAGATAAGGGCCTCCTAAAGGACTGAATTCACACAATTAAGTAGAAATATTCTTAAATTTATTGGATGGGTTCATTCTATACTGTCTAAAATCCCAATTGACCCAATATGTATGTCATCCATACCAATTCAGGGAGGTGGATTCATCACATCCCTGCTCCTTTATATTTTACTTTTCTTCCTGGTATTCTTTAAGTCCTGGACTTTAAAGAAATTTGAAGGAGGTGGAGGGGGGGTGGGCAGAGAGTGAGGATGGTCAGAAAGAATAGAAATAAACTAAATGGGCTTTATCACTGAGTAAATGGCATTTTCTTTATCTTAAAATTGGTCTAATATCTTTATTTTCCCTAAAAACAAACTAAAAAAATACATTTAATATCTTCAGAATAACAATGCAAATGAAACCGCTTATGTGACAGTGAACAAAACTGGGGGGGGGGCATAGAAGAGCGGTAGTAGGTAAAATTAAATACCCTTTTGAAATGCTTTGGTAAGTGCAGTTTGATGGAGAATCATCTAAGCTATTCTCTCTAATCCACAGAATATGAAAGGTTGTTAAATGTCAGCGATAGGTGTTAGGTTTTTGGAATGACAAATCTAATAAACACACGTTTTTAGTTGGGAATCTACAATTTTAAGGATTTTATTGTTTATAGATACATGGTCTCAAAGAATGAAAGGCTAATTTTTTTAAAAAAGTCAAAAACAAACTAGTGAAAAGAAAAATAAGTAGGTAATACCATTTCCACTACAATCTCTCAAAATGCTTAGATTAAAAAAATTATTTAAGAGTCTAATGGAATCATAAACTTCATGTTTGAAAATATGGATAATACAAGCATGCATTAGTAGATATCTCTCTACTGTAAACATATATATAATCAATTGGATTCACCTTATTTTAAAAACTCGTGACTTTCACAATTCAAAGTGTTTTTATTCTTGCTCAGGAATGATGATGAGGCAAAATGTGAGTTCGACATTATCAGAAATTTGTATATAAAAAGGTGAATTTACCGTGTCATAGTTATAGTAATGACAGCTACCATTTTCAGACATTTACTATGGACTTGGCAGAGTGTTGAGTGCTCTATTTATCTCACGTATCTTTTCTACAGCTCTGTGAGGCAGATGTTCATTTTGCAGAGGAGAAAACTGAAGCTTAGCAAATTAAGCAGTTTATCCAAAATGAAATAGTGAACAGTGAAGTGAGAATTTTAACTCAGTACATTGATTCCAAAGGCCATGTTCTTCACCATTACATCGTACTGTCTAAAGTCCCAACTGACCTAACATATATGTTACAGTGATTGACTATGCAGATGACTATTGGGCATTGTTCAAAAACCATGACAGTGTCCTTAAAAATTAGGGTGACAATATACCGCGTTGGGTGCCAGAACTTTCTGGACTTCACTTTTGACCTATCAGGCTTAGTCAAATTTTCATAGTTGTTTAATTTAGGGATAACAGTCTACAGTTAATGGGTATACCATAAGGGTAATGTTAACTTTACTTGGAATTGGAATTATTCCCCACCACACTACCTTTGAGCTGGTACATTATCATTATTTCCACTTTCTAGAAGGAAGCAAACTTTAAAAAGAATATTATGAAGAAGAATGAACCTTTTACAACTGCTTAG
>NW_026991711.1:128207553-128340053 GCF_029215605.1 Mirounga angustirostris | reverse complement strand
CAAAGTGGATTAAGAATTACAAACTGGAACTTACTTCATTCATGTTTAGAGTTCCCGTGTGACCAGGGGAATGATACTGTTATTTCTATATCCCTGCTATAGAGTGTTCATATCGATATAAAAACGGTAAATGATAATTTCCTTGGGGGCTATTTATAACATTGCACGTCTAGTTTAAGCCTCCAAAGAGACACATAAAATAGGTACTATTAGCCCTATCTTGCAGATGAAGAAACTGCAGCTCAAAGTTTAAGTAACTTTGTGAGTAGCTATCGTGGGACTTGAACCCAACTCTGTGTGATTTTAAACTCTGAATGTTTAAGCAAGTTTTGGGATGGAGTTCCATTTCCACGGAGCCCAGCAACACAAACTGAGTCTGCTTCTGTTCCATCTCTCTCTGGCTGCATGACTTTAGTCCTATTCATCACCCTCTCTTTCTTTTGCCTACTTAACATGTTTGTCAAATCCCATAAGGGAGAGCAAGGCTTAACTTGGATCACATCAGAAACTGTTCAGCCTACTGACGCTATCAGGCCAATACTGAGGAGCTGTCCTTAAAAACAAACACAGCTTTCCACTTAATTTGTTGAGATTAAGCACAACATTTAAAATCTCTGTGCCTAGCTGTGAAAATCTGGGTATATCAACAGAGATATTCTTGCCACCTCTCAATGACATATATTGTGAGCAACGCTCCTCTCAAACATATGTGTACTTACGGATCACACCCAAGTACTCTTGTGCACAATTAAGGTAAAGCGTGGTGGCCTGAGGCAACACTGTTTTGGGACCCACAGCCATGTCTTTAGAAGATTCTTTGCTCCTTCGGCGGCAATCCTTCTCCTGTGAGGGATGAAAGTCAGTTAATAGTAAGGGGAAAGAGGGGGGCCCCAAGAACTTTTAGCACCGGTTCCTCATTGCTAGATCAGGCTGAAGAAGGAACAGATGAAGTCAAGACTTAGAGAGGAGATTCCCAGAGAGCAAAGACGAGGGAAGACAGTGTGCAAATCTAAGAAGAAGCAACTGTACTGGCAAGGAGAGATTTCTGCGAGTATGTATGCATAGTGAAAGAAAAAGAAAAGCAAAATATAATTTTTCTCCTCTTATACCAGCTTTCTTTCTGATATTTTAGTTACCTACATTTTGATACAAGCATCCCAGCTAGCTTCCTTACGGACCTATCTTAAGTACTTCTGAGTTATTTCCAGCTACTAACGCCTGTCCTGTGTGAATAAGCAAGGGCCCCCCACCCAGCTGGTCTCGACGCCAAAGATCACTTTGCAGAATCTGTCAACAGTAATCAAGTAATCAAGGTATTTTCTTCTCCCCCCCCCCCCGCAAGGTATTTATTCCCCCCCCTTCCCCCCACCGCTACAAGGGTCTCGCCATTCCAGTTTTATCTTAAGTGAGGTGAGGACTGTGCTGCCAGCCTCTGGGTTAACCATTTACAGATTTTTTTTTTTTTTTCACAGAGATTTTGCATGGTCATGTAATTAAGACAATTCTAATTTTTCCTTTAATATCTGTCTCCACATTCACATTATAAGCCCCTTTAAGCCAGTCTGTCTTCCTATACCACTGTATTCCCAGTGCCCAGCATGGTACCTTGTGCCCTTCAGAACACAAGAACTATAAACAATCTTTTTAAGGTGAGCAAGGCAGAGAAATAATACTAAAAGATCCTGTAGTAAATTCCAGTAGTAAAAAGAAAGAGAAAGAGAAAGCTCTATGAAGATGTACTAGAAATGTGAGCTCTGGGGTTTTAGGAAGAGATCAGTGATAGAGAAAACTCTGGCTGTGGGTGACACAGATCTAGGCCCCCTGTCTGGTAACCATAGCGAATCTTACTGCAAATATGTGAATATTGAGGACTGAGCTCTACATAGTAGGAAGATGTTAAAACTGGTTTAGACATAAAAAAAATTAACAAAGAAGACGAAAACTGTAAAAATATATGATGGAACTTAAATTTCTTATTTTCTGTTTTTAATATAAATGACTAACCATTAAAGCCTAGAAAGCATATAGCAACAAACCGGGTACCGTGTCATTACTTTGGAAGTGCTATTTTTTTAATGCAAAACACAATTTTATATAGTCTGTTTCCCATGTTGCATAATTACCTAATGATACCTAGAAAGAAAAGTAAAATTAGAGAGAAAAACGAAAGAGAAAGTTAAGGATAAATCTGAATCCATGATTCCCAATTAAACTGCAAAGTATCTGACTATAACTCAATAGTATCTACTGATCTATACTATGGGGGTGGTTTCTCAAACTACATCCTATTTGGGAAAAGTCTGCCAGGAGTTAATCTATAATTCTGTGCTAGTTCTGTTCTCTACCAGTATCATAAAGTTCCAGGGTACTTGGAGTTCCCTGAATCAAAGGCACTGTACAAGTAGAAAGTGGTGCATGTATTATTAACCTTTCTGCGCTTGTTTCCTCATCTGTAATATGGGGTTAATGATATTTCTGTACCTCACAAGAATGTTGTGCGAATTAATGTTTGTAAAGCCCTTTAAGATCCACGGATGAAAGATGCCATAAAAGTCCAAAGGTGATAATATTATAGTTATTGAAATTGGAAACACCAATAATGTTGGGAACTGAATATATATTTGGTTGCAAGGCACCCCGTGTATTATGAATTCACAGGCACTTACAGAACCTTACCATTTCAAAATTAATGTTTTGATACATATAGAATAAATTCTGAAGAGATATTACATGTATGTTATAAGCCAAATGAATATGATTTGTTCGTAAGTGGCAAAAACACAGTATCAGAGTCCACATTTTTTCCGTTTCTATATAGATAAAAGTACTGCAGTAGAATACACTGGATCTATACTTGAAGTTATGCAATGTTAGGAGAATGCAATGTCTGTTTAGAATGAAGCAGTAAATGGCACACTACAAATGCAAACATGATTTAATGAAATCATCTGTACCTCTCTATTTTAATACCGCTGTATTTTTCCACTTACACTTTGAATCTACTTAGTTTATAAATATTTAAGCAAAAAAACACCTAATAGCAATCTTCTTGAAAATGAAAAATACAAATTATCATTTGTCACCTGTTTGTCTGAACTAATTCTAATGTGGGCTTTAAATATTTTTCTAAATGTTTAAAAAGGCATTTTACTAAATCACATATAATACATATAAAGGCATTTTACTAAATCACATATAATACAAAAAAGGAGAAAATAAGTTATGATATATGATATATGGTAGCTATAGTTTTAAAATATTAAAGTCTTATATATATATATATATATAGCCAACTATATATATATAAATATATATATATATTTATCCAGCCATTCATCCACTCACTTAACACTTGACTCATTCTTAATAATAGTGTTTACTTTTGCCATACACAATAGAATTCAAAAATTCAAGTTGTAGAATACATGAGCATGAATGTGAATGTATATTTCTCAAAGATTTTATTTATTTATTTATTTGAAAGAGAGAGAGAGAGAGCATGAGCAAGGGGGGGGGAGGGGCAGAGGGAGAAGGAAAAGCAGACTCCCCGCTGAACAGGGAGCCCAATGTGGGGCTTGATGCAGGGCTTGATCCCAGGACCCCGAGGTCATGACCTGAGCCAAAGGCAGACACTTAACTGACTGAGCCACCCAGGCACTCCTGAATGTTTGTTTATATGTAAAGAAGACAGGCTGGAAACATGACACCATTCCATTACCAAACTTCAGAAAAACTCCCTCTAGGAAGTGGTTTGGGATTAGGGGAAGTGCAAAAGAGCTTTTGTGTTTTACACAATCTATACTGATTAATTTTGTTACAAAAAACATGTATAACTTTTTAATTTTTAAAAGCCATATTCACAGAATTAAAAATAGGTTTGAAAGACTAAAAAATAAAAGTGAAGACTGATGAGCTAAAACTAAAGAATTATAGTTGGAATATAAGTAATACACTAAATTTATTGTCAAACAGACTGAAAAGGAAGGACAAACAGGTAAACGGGGGAGTCATTATCCTTGATCACAATTTAGGAGAATTAACACACACATCTGTTTTTTTTTTTTTTCAAGACATATCTTAAAGACTTTTAAAGACTTAATTGGAAGAAATGCAACTTTGTCTTTTAATCCATTGAAGCATGATTTTCAACTAAGTAGAAAAAAGGTTGACTTCAAATGATAGTGGCAAACCAGTCAAGGAAAAACAACAGAGTTCACAATTAAGTCAAGGAGTCAAGCAAATGTTATATTTAGAAAGTCAAGAGCTTTGTTTTGGCTGTTTTAGAGGTTTTCTCCAATTTATGGGAGGTTCAAGGTTACTAAGCTCAACATCCAGAGCTCAAAGTCATTCCAGAGTTTATTCAATATTAGAGTTCAAAGATTTAAATGTGTATTACAATAAAAAAAATGTGAAACCTGGGACTACTGACTTTTTAAGTAAATTATAGTAAAAGGTCACATGGGCCAGCATACCTCCAGACAGCTAATAAGCAGAAAAAGCTATATTTAGAAGTTTAAAATCAGGGAACACTAAAACATGTTTAAGGTCTTATCAAAAATTACAAGTTCTTATATGCATATTTATAAATAAGACATTTCCTAGAAAATATGAATAATAGGTAAATAGAATTGAGATATTATGTGATCTGAATTCCGTTTCATCTACTCTAATAATCATTATATGATTTTTTGTTTCACCTTTTTACTCTTGACTTTTGGCTTCATCGTATCATTTTGTTTTTATTTGTTTATTATTATTATTATTATTTTACCTACAAACTCCTTGGTTAATATCTGGAAAGACTGTGGTGCCCAAATAGATAAAAATACAATAGAAATGCAAGAGGCCAGTGATATTTTATTTAACCTTTTTATTTTGATTAGTTACACAGACATATTGACCTCTTAATTTCCTTGGAATCTTCTAGAATTTCTTGTAGATAGGTAAGTAACATTATGCGTCACTATCATTACTGATTTCCAGCAGAATGTGTTAGACTGTAATGAAGAGATCAATTCCTGGCAGACTTTTTAGTAAATATGAATGGCCAACAAACATTAATGAGTTAATGAATTGCTTAAGTAGGTATTATGCTCACAATGAAATTAATTCATTGGCTTACTCACATGAAGCAAGTTATAGAAAAATGTTAACTCCTTTGAGGTCAATAGCTTCTACTCAAGTTACTCTCCTTTTCCCTTTTTTTCATTAACAAATTTAAGTTTTCTCATGTAGAAAAACTACATGATTAGTCCATCATCTACTGAAATTCTCTGTCCAAGAACATGAAAAATGCAGTAAATAACAAAACACAGATCTTTTCCATTATTCCTTTTCTATCACCTTCACTAATTCCTCTTTCTCCGTCAATCCCTGGTCTGGTTATTCCTAAGGTTCTAGCCATAATTTTCCTCTCATTCTATATTTGCTTCTAGCTTCTATGATTTCTTCCAGACTCCCCAGTTGATATTTCCAATCTCAAATATTCAATTACATGAAATCCTTAATCATATTCATTTGTTCATTCATTCACTCATTTATTCATTCAAAAATTATTTTTGACTCCAACCTTGCCCCATTTGTCTCAATAAGGCAGCCAAGTAATCCTGCAATTCAAATCATGTCAGTTCCTGCTCAAAACCCTCTTATATCCCATTTCACTTAGAGTCTTAACAGGAGTCTATAAGAACTTAGGATATCCTTTTCCCTGTTAAATCCCTGATTTCATCTAATATTACTTCTCCTTATTCATTCTGCTTAGCCACCTTTATGTACAAACACAAGGTACACTCTTGCAAGAACTTTTACACTGAAGTCTCTTCTTGGAACACTCATCCACATGGCTTAGTCCTTCACCTTCTCGAAGCTTTGGTTTAAATGGTACCTTCTCAGTATGACTTCACCAGTTCATTGCATTTAAAAATAAAATTCTTCAACTTAAGTCCTTCCCATCCCCTTCTGTGCTTTCCTGTCTTCATTGCAGCAAACACCTCTAACATGGAGGTTGGCAAACAATGGCCTGTAGGCCAAATCCAGTCTGACACTTGTTTTTGTAAGATTTTATTACGACAGCCTACTCCATTCTATTATGTATTGTCTATGGTTTGTTCTGTATTACAATCAAAGAGTTGAGTAGTTACAACAAAGACCACCTGGCTCACAGAGCTTACAATCTACATTATCTGCCTCTGTACAGAAAAAGTTGGCCAGCCCCTGTTCTAATGTATCAAAGAGCAGGCAAGGATCTTTTTTTTTTTTTTTCCCCCTCATATCTGCAGTACCTAGAAGAGTGCTCAGCACACAGGAGACACTGAAAAAACATTTATAAACAAATGAATCTCCTAATATGTGCCAAATACAGAGTAAGGCTCTGAGCATGCACTGTCCATGCAATCCTACATTTTCCTGTTCAACTTTTTTTCTCCCTAATAACACAAACTCAAAAACAATGAAAACTATTTCACATCTCCTCACTCCTAAAACCTCAAACATCCCTTTCATTTTTACTTTCAACCAATGACACTGCTTAATATTTACTTGAGCAAATCAGAGCAGTGAGAGCACAGCCACATCATATCCCAAGAACTATATATGCCAACCTATTTGTATTTGTTCCCATATATTTGTCCTCCTTCATGTTAAGTCGATGACTAGGTCCATATCCCTCAACAGTTCAAACTCCTTGCCTCTCCCCTGAACAGCAAAACTCATCATCAAAGTATTTTATATTTGCTGTCACCACTTAATCACTTCTCATTCTTAACTCACTATAATAAGACTTTCATCCCAACCACTCCAATGAAGACCCGCTTATCAAAGTTACCCACAATATCTATTTTGCCAAAGCCAATGATCAGTTATCAGTCCTCATGTTACTTGACCTCTAAGCACTTCATCATTGCTTCCTTCTTAAAACATTTTCTTCTCTTTCTATCCAGGACACCACATTCTTCTATTTTTTTTTTTTTCCTATTTCATAAGCTATTACTCCTCAGTCTCTTTTGCCGTTCCTTCCTTCTCCTCCTGATCTCCAAATGCTCTGAGCATCATCCCTCTTCTTTTCTTTTTACTCCTTAGGATTATCATCCATTACTACAAAGTTAAATAATATCATCATGCTTCTATCAATCTGGACTCTAGCAGAAAATAGATGGCACATTCTATGTTGGTAATCTGAGGAGGATTTAAGTAAGGAACTATTTACGTACCAGGTGTGAGCAGGCTGCAGAATATCATAAGGGATAATACAGTACTCTGGAATAAAAAACACCAGAACTCTGTTTTATAATGGTGTGCTGGACCAACCTTATAGGGGCTTATGAGAACAGACTATTATATTTTTGGTAATTTGCAAGTCAGTTGTCAAATGCAGCCATTATAAAAATTAAACTATATAAACGCACAATTAAATAAATATTAAAAGTAAAAGTAATAAATATTGAAATCCATCATTTCTCAATTATTTTCCTACAATTTTCTATTACATGTTTCCAGAAATTTATGTCTATTATAGCTGTATGACAGAAATAATATACAGTAGGATACTTCAGATCTCTTCTCAACTTTACATTTAATGATAACACATTGGTAGCTTAAAATCACCCATGGATGGAGAACTTATACCACAGAAATTAGCATAGACTTGACAAAGTGATGGAGAAAGTGCAGAAAATACTTAAAAGTGTTTCATGTCTGTGAGCATTACATTGTAAATAATACTTTTAAAACTTGGTAATATATTCTTCAAGTAGTCAAAAACTATTATCTGATTTAGCTAAGAAGTCATTCACATCATTTACAGACTCCCAAATCTGTTTCTTTTGTTTCACTCTCATTGTAAGCATTAACATAAATGAAAGCATCAACCAAAATTCATGTTGGATCTACACTTGCTTGTCAATCATAAGAGTTTGGCAAAAATCAACGATAGCATTCTGTGAAAATCAATTGGCTACAAGAAATTTATTGTACTGCATATTTTTTTATTTGTAAATTGTGTTCTATGACTGCTTTATAGTAGAAAAATTTATAACAAACTTACATACTTATCAATCTTTCTGTTCGTCTATCTATACATATTGTTTTTGAGACCCAGCTGTTAAGTATCTTCTGGCATACCACTGTTCTGTAACCTTCCTGAGGCCTGAGGCAGCAAGAAGAGTAAGTGTTAAAAGGGAACTAAATAGAAAAAAAAAGAAAAGAAGTGTTCAGAGAGGGCCATCTAATAGGAGTGATAACTTTTGGTAGAGAGATGCAGAAAAGTCTTTGGTGAGGGGTTGGAAGTAAGAGAGATAGGAAAATAAAACCTTTAACCTCATTCCCCTCTCTCCCTTCCATCTCTCACCAAGGTTCCTCATTTGGGCTGAACTCAAGTATAAGCCAAAGGGTATGAAGGCTTGTTATGTCGTCTATACAGCTTAGCTTCCTAGAGCACAGAATGCTACGGAAAATGGCAGAGAGTGGAGCTGGAGGAGCAGAGGGCAGTTACTCAGGACCTTCCACCCCGTCTACATCTCAACATACATAATTGTGCTTAAACAGGGGCAAAACTTGTGGCCCTGAGACAGCAGTAAAATGTAGTGGGCTAGATAATGGTCCCCGAAGGCAGCAGGCCCTAATTCCTAGCAACTATAAATGTTACCTTATTTAGAAAAAGAGTCTTTGCAGATGTGGTTAAGAATCTTATCCTGGATTATCTGGGTGAACCCCAAATGCCATCACAGGTGTCCTTATAAGAGAGAGGGGCAGAGGGAAATTTAATACACACACAGTGGAGAAAGTGATGTGAAGACAAAGGCAGAGGTTGGTGTGATGCAGCCACAAGCCCAGGAATGATGGGAGTGACAGGGGCTGGAAGAGGCAAGGAAAAGATTCTACGCTAGAGCCTCTGAAGAAAAGACAGCCTTATCAACACCTTGATTTTGGCCCAGTGTTATTTATTTTGGTCTTCTAGACTCTAGAACTGTGAGAGAATAAATTTCTGTTGTTTTAAGCCACCCAGTTTATGGTAATTTGTTATGGCAGCCACAGGAAATGAATACAACACACAAAGTCCCATCAGATGCCATGTTAGCAACAGGCTCATATCAGTTTGGTCATACCCCCCCACCCCCTGAAATCTAAGACATTAGCCATCATGAGTGCTACTCATATAAAGTAGTAAGGGGGTATGGGATATATTTAGGTCAGATAAAATAGCTGTTATATACTCACTTTTGTAGCTACATCTGAGGCCTAGGTTGGAACATGTCGTAAGGAACTTTCCATGGGATCACAGGTGTGAACTGAGGAAAAGGTGGCAAAGCAAGTCAAGCCCGTACAACAGGAATCTGAGCCATCTGCTTCTGCAGTTTATCTCTTCTAGACATACAAGGTATTATTTATGGCATTTCCATTTTAGAATAGAATTGTTCTGCGTATTTTCAATTTTATGGTCCTATGTATTAGATAACACCAATTAAAGATGGGCAATTGGGTTGCATAGTACTTTGGTATCTATAGGAAGGAATTCAGTTTCTACCAGTGAATCTCTTCGGAGATGAATGATTGTGAATCTCTTCGGAGATTAGTTTGTTAGCAGAAGAGGGCATGGCCTTACTCCAAAATTCTGTGGTCTACACTATTTCTCCTACTGGAAATTGCCAGAGGTTCCATATTGAAGGTAAATGACCTTGTTATTCAGTCCATGAAGTTTAGCCTCCTGGGGCACAGAACAAAGTAGACAATGGAGTGGATGTGTCAGTCGGCCACAGACACTTCTAATGCCATTGGGTTTGTTAGGCCATAATGCCAAGCCGTAGAGCTGTTTCTGGATATAGGGCCCACTTAAATCTTGCAACTTTAAGGTTACCCACTAAATACATGACAGTAGCACACCCAGATGTTTCCTCCAAAGATCCAAAAATGCCCACCAGGCACTGTGTTCCTTTCACTGTGAAGGGCAGTACAGCAAATCAGCTCCATTTTTAAAAGGATCTCCTGACATGACCCAGACCACTAGGCTGGTCTGACACACGTTGCTTACTTTCTTTTGTCTTTTTCATTTTTGTTTTCTCGAGAATGTGGGCAGTGATCATGTGTCACTTACATTTAAGGTATCTTCTCACTTAACAATGATCATATTATTCTGTGAAATAACAAAGCAGCCAAGTTCTCTCTTGACTATATTGTGACAGAGAGATGAGCTGACATAGATTAGACCAAGAGAGTAAAGGCATATTGACATCCCTGCCTTGTGAAGGAAACTGCTTTTGTTTACATTTACTAATAGAGGAAAGGGAAAAAAGGCATTTGTTAAGTCACAGGTGTCAGGGGCCATACTTATTTCTTACAGTGAAGCTACTACATTGGGAACATCAGATATGATTGGCATCATCACTTAATTAAGCTTCTGATAATTTATCCTCATTCTCAAAGACCTATCTGACTTTTGCATCAGCCACCAACCAAGAGAGTAAAATGGGGCTATTGTCAGATTCACCATCTATGTAATTGTTCAAGTATCTGGGGTGGCACATCCCCTTTTTGATGAAGCATTGCTTTTGTTTTATTTTGGCAAAGGAAGACAGTTCCAGGGGCTTCAACTTTGTCCTTATTCTGCAATAGAACTATTCCTACCAGCAAATTCTATCATGAAGTTTTCCTATTTTTTGTATGTATTTTTGGCCTATAGGGGGAAAAAAAGAGCATCTGAAGTCCCTCTGGACACTTTCTGAAATGGACTTGGGCCATCTGATAACAGAGAATTTATTATCACATCTTCATAAATCCCAACTCTGACCAGGGGACCTTGATGGTATTTCAAGTCTCCAGGCATTACAATTATTTAAGAGGAAGTATGTAATAACTGCTAAAGTCTATCTGCTTCCTTCTCCAATGCAGTGGTTCTCAAGTGTGATCCCTAAACCAGCAGCATCAACATCACTTGGGAACTTGTTAGGAATATAAATTCTGGTCTCTCTACCCCAAAGTTATTAAAAGGTAGGACCTAGAACTCTATGTTTTAAAAGCCCTCCAAGTGGGACACCTGGATGGCTCAGTCAGTTAAGCGTCTGCCTTCGGCTCAGGTCATGATCCCAGGGTCCTGGGATCAAGTCCCACATCAGGCTCCTTGCTCAGCGAGGAGCCTGCTTCTCCCTCTGCCTGCTGTTCCCCCTGCTTGTGCGCACTGCTCTCTCTCTGACAAATAAATAAATAAAATCTTTAAGAAAAAAAAATAAAATAAAAGCCCTCCAAGTGATTCTGATGCATACATAAGTTTAAGAACCACTGCTCCAGGCACAATCATCATTAAATAGCTGCAGGTACCTCTAAGGCAGATGTGGAGGAAGAATCATGCTACAGACCTGTGACCCTATTGCCAGGTCATTCCTTACAAGGTCTGACCACCTCCTCAAATAAAGGTTTCCAAGTCTGTAAAGGTAAAAAGAAGTAAATCCCCATTATTTTAATTCAAGTTAATTTTATGTTCACCAGGCCTAGAATTTTTCTCCCTATATATACCAAGTAGCTCCTTAGTTGGATACCCTTTTATTTTGCATCTAAGAACTCCATGATCAATTAGCTGCTGCTAAAGATCCCTGAAGGTCAAAACATTCTGATTATTACTCTATCTCTGTGGCTTATTTTGGTAATTGTGTCTACTTTGTCTATAATAAATAAGCACTCCTACTTGGCCTCTAATTCTCTGGTTTCCTATTATTCCTACTGCCATCACAAAATGCAATTCCATGGTTCCATGTCCTACCATAAACTCTGGCATAGAGAAAACAACAACCAAAGAGCATTACTTCAGTTTTCAAGGATACTGGTACCCCTCCTTATCAATGAATTCGTTAAGGTCTTGATAAGGAGTATGTTCTCAGGGCCCTCTTGGGTAATTCAAATAAAGACTGGCTGATCTGGTTACACATAATAAACCCATTCCAGCTGTCCCATTTTCCGAAGACTTGATTCCTTCCCCTATATTGTACCAGAGAAGTTATGTCATTCAACCTCACTGAATATAGGCCACAGTTGATTGATTCCAGGCTTTAAACAGCCAGCATAACAGACTATCAACACCACTCCTTGGTGATCAACAACACATTAAATCCCAAATCCTGAGTGAATAAATAAATTCTTGTCAACCTAATCCAGCTTTATATTTTTTCATCCTTTGTCCAACACCCATGTAATTCACTCCCGTATATACTCTCCAGACTCCTGCCAACAGAAATCAATGAGATCCTATGAGTCTTTCATTGTTAGGATATTTCTTCCTCAAAGACCAAGTCTTCCACTTCACCTTCTGGCTACATTAGAGTCTAATGCTCATTATCAATCTGGAGGCATTTGGGAGAGTTAGAAGTTGGTCCTAGGAAGAATAAGCATCAGCTTGTGAAACTACTACTCTAGAGTCAGTCACTAAAAGGCTGGTTCCCTCAAATACTGAAGGAGAGGCTGCCTCTGCTGGAAAGAGATATAGGAATTCAAAGTTCCCAGCTCTGCTTTTTGTCTGCCCAAATATCCCTAACCTAACATCTGAGATCCTTCTTTTCCCACCAGTTCCTTACCTCAGTATAAAAGACTTGATGGGTGTAATTGGTAGTCAAATCTGTTATACTCAAGGAATGGGCTTGATCCCCAGCAATATGTTATCAATTTCAGAAGATGAGGGGATCCTTCAAAGCTGCTAGAGACTTGATTTTTCTATACATGATCTCAGTTGGATATTCAATTTCTCCTTTTCCTTTTGTATACTACCTTACAGCTATCAAAAGAAAACAGTTGATGTCACCATCTTTACAATTACCACTGTTGCCATAGTGATAAGTGCTACAACCACCTCACTGCACAACACCTTGACCCCTCTACTGGTGATAATTTAAGTAACCATAATGCCACTGAATGCCATGGATTACCCATGCCCCATTCCCTACCCCTCAACCCCCAGCAAGAGAGTTATCAATGCACTATTCAAATATGTAAAACATAATCCCAGAATTCCATTTGAGAGTCAGTTCCTAGAGCCACTTCTAGTAATAATTACTATATTAGTCTTAATAGATCATAGGGAAGGAGCCTAGGGATTAGTATATTATTTTCTGTCCCAGCAGGAAACAGATGGCATACTAAAAGTAGGATAATCAGATGAGGATTTAATGAAGAGACTTTCACAGAGGTGTGAGCAGGGTGTGAGGAAACCATAAAGGATAATGTAATACACTAGGATAAGTAACAGCAGGGGGTCTGTTAACACCCCCTAGGACTAAAAGGGGTGTAGACTAAAGAAGAAGAAGGAGAGAAAAAGCTGGGTAAAGAAGGACACTTGACAAGAACTATGGCATTTGTTTGAGGGAGTCAGGCAGCCCATTTTAATACCTTAGAGAAGGAGCCAAGTAACAAATACTTCCAACTTCTTCCCCTTTCTTCTCCATTCGGAAGGTTTCCCATTGGAAGGAAACTCATCAGAAGCCAGAGGGCAAGAGAATCCATTGTCACCTCCCATGACTAGATCAGAGGGAACTAGATCAAAGGGAACAGAAAGTATCCAGCACAATATTGATTATTTCCCACTCAATATCTCCAGCCCTAATCTCTCTAATAGAGATTAGGATCAGACTTTTATACCCAACTGTCTGCTCAACATAGTCCCTTGAATATCTACCAAATATCTCAAATTAACATATTCAAAATGGAAATCATTGTTTTGTCCTCCTACTCTTACCTATGCCTCTCCCTCTCCTGTCTGCCCCATCTTAATAAATGTTACGTTTTCCCATAACTCAGTTCTAAAATCTAAAAATCATTTTTTATTTCTTTCCTCACACCAAACCCACCATGATATCTTGTCACTTTTCAGTCTAAAATATATCCCAGGGGCACCTGGGTGGCTCAGTCAGTTAAGCGTCTGCCTTTGGCTCAGGTCATGATCCCAGGGTCCTGGGATCGAGTCCCGCATTGGGCTCCCTGCTCAGCGGGGAGCCTGCTTCTCCCTCTGCTTCTGCCTCTCTCTGTCTCTCATTAATAAATATATAAAATCTTTTTTTTTTTTTTAAAGATTTTATTTATTTATTTATTTGACAGAGAGAGAGAGAGAAACAGCATGAGAGGGGATAGGGTCAGAGGGAGAAGCAGGCTCCCCGCCGAGCCGGGAGCCCGATGCGGGACTCGATCCCAGGACTCCAGGATCATGACCTGAGCCGAAGGCAGTCGCTCAACCAACTGAGCCACCCAGGCGCCCAATAAATATATAAAATCTTAAAAAAATAAATAAAAATAAAATATATACCAAATCAGAACACTTCCTATTACCTCAACCACTACAATTCTATTTCAAATAGTGATTATCATTCACCTAGACTATTGTAGTAACCTCTCAACTTGACTCTACAGTTCTGCTCTTACCCTCCTATGCTCTATTATCCAAATAGGTACCAGAATGATCTTTTGAAAATGTAAATCAGATCATTATTACTATTTTTCTCAAAAGCATGCCATTAAATTTAAGAGTAAATCTCCAAACTCCTTATCATGGCTGAATGCCCTGTATCAGCTGACTCCTGTATACCTCTCTATACTCACTTCCTAACACTGGCCTTCTTATTGTTCTTAGAAAATGCTAACTTTATTACCATATTAGGGTCTTTGTATTTACTCTTCCTGCATCTTAGAATGTTTAATCTCCAGATCTTCAACCGATTCTCTTGTATCAATTTTATTACATTATGTCATCATGTCATCTCATATTATATCCTCAGAGGGTCTTCTCTAACCATCATATCTTAAGTAGTACACACTGCTAACCTTCTCTATCTACTTATTTTGCTGTTTTTTCATTATCTGAGATTATACTCCTTTGTGTTTCATTTATTCTCTGTCTCCCTGACATATTAAGTTCTAGAAATGTAAGTAATGTGTCTATCTTGTTCATTCTCTATCTTCAGTGCCTGGAACAGTGTCCAGTACATAGCAAGTACTCAATAAATACAGTCAAACACATAATGACACTACACAGGTTTAAAAAGTCCAATCTCATAAAATAAGCACTTACTGCAAGGTTAAGGAAAGGACCAAGATAAGCTTAGGTAGCTTACTGGTAAGAAGCCCTGGGGTACAGGCCCTAATAGTCAGTTGCACTATATCTGATTTTATTTTATTGTGGAGAATGTTATTGGGTCTTTCTGTGTATTCTGAATACATGAATAAATAAGTGCATGAATAAATGGAGTATCAGTTTAGCACTCTCACATAACTATTCTATAACACTGCTACTCAACATATCCACATATAAATTCATCCCTTCCCTTCCATCCAAAAGCATGCTACGTTCCCTCTATGTATTTTCTTATCTTGGTAATGGTACAACAACCACTCAGTCATTAAGGCTAGAAATTTTCTAAACCTTTAAGCTCTACCCAGTCAAGTAAAGTCAATGTCAATAATATGGCTCAAACCTGTTTCTTCCTTTTCATTTTCTATGATATTTCCCTGGCTTACAATCTCTTATATGGTTTATTAATTAATATTCCCTAATCTTATCTATTGATTTTTCTTTTCCTTTTTTTAAGATTTTATTGATTTTTATTTATTTTAGGAGTGAGAAAGAGCATGAGTGGGGGGAAGGGGAGAGGGAGAGGGAGAGAGAGAATCTCAAGCAGACTCCATGCTGAGCACAGAGCCAACGTGGGCCGATCCCACGACCCTGAGACCATGACCCGCGCTGAAACCGAGTCAGATGCCCAACCAACTGAGCCACTCAGGCATCCCTTATCTATTGATTCTTCTAATATATCTTAAAAAAGTATTGTTGCCGTCTTTTTCCTAAAACCTGTGTCAGACAATTTTATGTGTCTCCAACTTAAATCATCTAGATCTTTACTACTTGCATCCTCACATCTTAATTTACCATGCACATTCTTATCTCCACTTTGCTATACTTCTTCCATCTTGCAATTCTCTCCTTTCCTTCTTTCCAATTTAGTTTTCCATTCATCCTTCAAAGATAAACTTCAGTATTTCCTTTACAAACACTCCTTATTTGCCCTAGTCAGACTTAATTGCTCTTCCTCTTTGACTTCAGTACACATTGATTATGCCTCTTTCTTCCTTGAATTATCGTTATCAATTGGTCTATCTTTGCTGCAATCTTGAAATTATCTTGAAAGCCAGGACTATGTCTTATTCACTCCTTAATTTTCCCAGATTCTTAGCATAGCACTAAGCGATATATATAACAGAAGTGTAATATGTATTTGTTTAAATGAAATTACAAATTAAAATCGGCAATTTTGCTTTATGCTATTAAGGATGATTTTTACTGACAAATTCAGAGTAGTTCTGCAACTCTTCCAGTGACCTCCAAAGAAGAAACAATGAATCAAACCTCCAAAGTAGCTTCTTACCTTTTAAAATACTTTCAAAACTACATATTGAAGATCTACAATAGCCTCCTCAACTGCATTGCCATTGATCTCAATTTTTCAAAGTTACTCGATTTTTTTCCAGCTTTAATTGAGATATAATTGGCGATAACATTGTGTAAGTTTAAGGTGTACAACATGTTGATTTCATACACTTATATATTGTGAAATGATTACCACAGTAGGGTTAGTTAACACTCCCATCACCTCACATAATTACCATTTCTCTTCCTCCTCCTCCTTATTCCTTCTTCCTTCTCCTCTTCTTCTTTCTTCTTTTTGCTTCTTTCTTCTTCCCCTCCTCTTCTTCTTCTTCCTCCTCCTCCTCCTCCTTTTTTGGCAAAAACATTAAGATCTCTTAGCAACTTTCAAGTATATAATACAATATTGTTAACTATAATCATTATTCTGTCCATTAGCTCCTTACTCATCTTACAATTTGAAGTTGGTACCTTTTGACCAACATTCCGTGACTTTCCCCGTCCCCAAACCCCTGGCAATCATCACTCTACTCCCTGTGTCTATGAGTTTGGCTTTTTTAGGATTCCACATAGAAGTGATATTATACAGTATTTGTCTTTCTCTGACTAATTTCACTTACCACAATGCCCCCAAGGTCCATCATGTTGTCATAAAAGACAGGATTTTCTTCTCTCTTGTGGCTGAAAAATATCCCATTGTCAGAGTTACCAGATTGACTCTTCTGACTTGTCATGGCAACTGAGGCTGCCTCCACTGCATAGGCATTCAGCCATGCCAGTGTTGGGGCAAGTTGTCCGAAATAGTACCAACCAGATCCCAAGACATCAAGGAGGATGATTTAGTGGCATATCACCGCTCTTATGGTTGAGAATCTTAGTAAGTTACAGTATCTCTCAAAAACAAACAAGAAGGTATGAACTGGCTCCAAAATATTAAATATCAATACAAGCAAAAAAATCTATAGTTTATGTGAGTTTTATAGATATTTTAAAGTGATGGGTAATTTAAGAGACTCATTTGCCAGTCTAATTTAACAGTCAGAACTTAAATTTCTGCATTGGCATTAGGTGAACGTCGGCTAGATCCTTAAGAGGACAAATGACAAATTAAAAAAAAAATTATTAGATGCAATATTCATTAGAGAACCTATTAATAACAAAGCATTACTATTTATAGGACAATTAGTGCCTATACCTGCATATATAGTGTTAAACCATTTGGTGTAAATTGGTAAGAGTCTTAATATGGTATCTTCAGCTGTATTCATCCCGAAGTATTAGCACAGACTTCTAGGTTTCCTTGGTTAATAACAAAAGTTGCTGTACAAAGGTTTTAGATGCCTCCCCTTTGAGTTTTTAAATGTAACCAGGTTGGTGAAGTAGAGTCTGGATCACAGGTGACCTTACTATCTTCTATGTTTAGAAAAAGGTTAATGTCAGGGAATCTATACATGTACTTCAAATTTTGACCATCATAATTTCTGAAGATCGGGTTCTACTTTAAGGATACATTAAAAATGCATTTTTAAAATCCTCTCCTAGAGTGCTCAGAGAGGTTATTGTCAGTGTGGTTGAAAGCATTCTCCTCCATAGCACATGTCTATACTTTGATTGGGAAACTTCCTTCATCAAGACCTATTACATGGGGCTCCTGGGTGGCTCAGATGGTTAAGCGTCTGCCTTCAGCTCAGGTCATGGTCCCAGGGTCCTGGGATCAAGCCCCACATCAGGCTCCTGGCTCAGTGGGGAGCCTCCTTCTCCCTCTCCCTCTGCCTCTCCCCCTGCTCATGCTTTCTCTCTCTCTGTATCCTTGTGTCCCAAGTGAATAAATAAAATCTTTTTTTTTTTTAAAGACCTATTACAATGGCAGAGCTAGTAAGACCGAGAAAAATATAATTATATCAGCGAATGGGTCTTCAAATGGTACAGCCAGGCAAATGGATGCCATTGGTTTCTATCAGTATGTTTTCTAGATGCCATAAAAAATTAGCTACCAAATATGGATTCAATATGCCCATATTACATACCATCTAGATGGTTAGGATCTTATGGACATACTGTAAAGAATAATTATTCTAATTTTCATTTCAATGCTTTTTAGTATTTGAGAGTGAATTTAATGCCTTGTGAATAGATACTGAAGAGACAGAACTAAAAATAATGGCTACCAGCTGCCCAATATTATTAAATAACTCAGTCTTGATCCCATAAAACTTCTTTAATTCACTGATATAGTTGGTATTTTCTAAAGGTTATGCTTTAGAGCATAATTTTGGTTAGGTTAGTAAAGCTACTCGGATGCAAGTTATAGGTATGGAAACACCTTACAACACAATTAAAAGCAAACACAAAACAAAACAGAGAGGTTAATAAGAGTCCAAGCGTCCATTTACAGGTGAAATAGGTGGGCAGGTAAAGTGGGAAAGAAAAGAGAAGACAGAAATAGCACAGATGGAGATGAAATTCTCTAGGACTGTGTTGAGTGATAGTTGTTGGTAATTTGATAACTGTTAACAAAACAGACAGGCACCACGAAAAAGAAGGAACCACATGAAGCAGATACACTGCAGGAGATTTAGAATTTTAGGACAGCATGCCAGCTCTAGAATCGCCAAGAAAGCTGGAAAGGCAAGTCTCACGGGCTTGGAATGCCAGCAATTAAAAGGAGCGGAGAGTAAAAGGACAAAATTTATTATCAGCTTTCTGAGAAGAGTGAAGACAGGGTTAATACGGAGTTTTTTTTCCAAGGTAAGGGGCACCAGGCTAGTAACCCTGATTTTACTACCAAATAGATCCAGTGGAGGAGTGATGGTACAGGCTTCAACCCTAGAGACCCACTCTAGAAGTGGCATGATAGCCCTTTAGAGTTAAGGGAATAGTTGATGGGATGCAAATTATGATGGGTTTTTTTGTGTGATATAAAAACTATACTGGGACCACCAAATGGGATTTAAATTGAGCCAGTGCTGCTTAGAGTTGTTATTATTATTTTTTTTAATGTGAGGTATAAGTTAGAAATGTTCCCTTCGACTTATGAGGAAAATGAAGAAAAACATATAAAAACATGTAATATAATGAAAATGCTAAATATATATAATATATATAGGGTTTTCTAGCTTATATATTTACAAAATTACTCTTAACCATCAAAAAGTTGTGGCCGAGTCATCTCAAAGAGGTCTGTTTAAACCTTCAGGAATTTACTTGCTAATTGGGCATATTCAGGAACTCTGCATTTGGCTCTTGGAACTTTTCTCTCCTGTTAACAAATGCATTTCATTGTGACTGCTTTTATTCCTTCTTAAATAAAATGTTTGTTTACATTACTACTGACTAAATTACACCTTGCTTTCTTTCGCTCAAGTCTGTTACCATACAATGAGAAGAGGTTTGCCAATTCCAATGATGTATAAAGCATTGTCTTATTATTTTATATTGTAAAGAATTCTAGGATTTGAGTGGAAGCAATAGTAACAAAAAATGATAGTAAGAACTGAGAGAGATGATTTTACATAACAAATAGCCTTTTAAAAAGTCATGATATAAAATTCAAGTTGCTAATACTTGGCAAAAAAAGAACACAAGAACAATGATAATCATTTTCACTTGCATTTTTAAGAAAAGATGAAGTCATTTATTATCTTATATTCTTAGGTATCAAATGACTATTCTGTAAAGAGCTCATTAAAGAAGACAGCCTGAATGAGAACCATGCTTTAATTTTATGTTTCTACCACACCCAAAAGAGTGCCTTTCCATAGTCAAAAAGGATTTGTGTAAGATTAGTGTTATTAGTGGTTGGAGAGCAAAATGAGTATTTGGCTAATGGCTAGCACATTCCTTAAATTTGTAACTGAAACTGTAAAGTCATTTTGATACTGGTTAGTCAATGACAAGCATATTTACAGCATAATTCACAGTGAAATCATTATTACAGCATTATTAATGGCCTGCTGTACCACTTTACATTTATGCTCGACAATGCCTTCCATAGCACCATGGACAGACAGTCACTGAGTAAACAATTTTTTGATGATGAAAATGATCACATGCTTGATTGGCTTTTAGCTTATTTCTTGTACAACAAAATGAGTCTTTGCATCAGATGCTTCTTCTTCTAGGAACATACATGCCCAGATATTTACATGACTGACTCCTTTGCGTCATTAGGGTTTCAGCCGAAAAGCTGCTTTCTTTGACCACCAATCTAAGCAGTCTCCCAGTGACTATTTTATTTTCATTTTGGTACCTGTAGTAGTTTGCTAGGGCTGTCATAACAGAATATAACAGATTTAGTGGCTTAAACAACAGAAATTAATTTTCTCACAGTTCTAGAGATTGGAAGTCCAACATCAAGGTGCCTGCAGGATTGGTTTCCTCTAAGGCCTCTCCTTGGCTTGTAGACGGTCACCTTCTTGCTGCCTCTTCACGGTGGTTCCTCTGTGCATGCATGGTTAACACTCTGTGTGTCATAATCTCCTCTTCTTTTAAGGGCCCAGTTAGGTTGGATTAGGTCCTGCCCAAAAAGCCTCATTTTAACCTAATTACCTTTTTAAAGGCCCGGTCTCCAGATACAATCATATTTGGAGGTACGGGGTTGGGACCTCAACATGTGAATTTTGGTAGGACACAATTTAGCCCACATAACAGCACTTAAAAATATATGAAATTATAATGTTTTATATATTTACATGTTGTCTTTTCTCTCTCCTTAGAATGTAAGCTCTATGATGTACCTCAACCATAGTGCTCACTTCTGTGTCCTCACACTTAGATCAGAGCTTGGCACATGGTAGCCACTTAGCATGTATTTGTAGCATGAACAGACATATAAATGAATGAGAAAAGCACTGAATTATCAAATCTCTCATATCTATACTATTACAATTTCAATAATTTGACATTCAAGAGTCGTGAAAAGGAAACATTTAGCTTTTTTAATCTTAAGGTTGTACTTTTCCACAATATCCAAGACTCTTCATTTATAATGAAAAGATATCTGATGTTTACTGATTATATCTTCAATTCAAAGCAGTGAATAGGCCCTACTTTCAAGACAGATGG
This sequence comes from Mirounga angustirostris, assembly GCF_029215605.1. Lineage (NCBI taxonomy): Eukaryota > Metazoa > Chordata > Mammalia > Carnivora > Phocidae > Mirounga > Mirounga angustirostris. The sequence continues at coordinate 128,318,605 of NW_026991711.1, read as the reverse complement.
TATGGCAAAAATTTCAATCTGCTCAAGAGGAATGAGTATCATTGGGAAGGTTGAGACAGAAAAAATAAAATATTATTTTTCTCTACTAATAGTGATTACCACCCCTGTGAGCCAAGAAAACAAATGCATGACTGTGACAGAGACCACCAGTTGCTTCCTAATATCTACTTTCCCATTATTCTTTCTTAACAGAATCTCGTGTTTTAGGTGAGTACATTGGTCACCCATCTAAATGACCACATTTCTTAGCCTCATTTTCTGCTGACTTTATGGCCATCTGACTTAGTTCTGGCCAGTAAGCTATAAGGGAAAGTGTGCAGTGATACATCAGGAGACTCTCCTGAAAAACAAGAGAGAGTTGAGCCTTTTTTTCCTTTATTCTTTCATCTTCTTGCCTGGAAGACGGATGTGAAAGCTCTATTCTAACAGCCACCTTGGACCCTAAGAATGAGGACCACATTCTAGGAGTGGTGAAGTATTGTGCAGGAGCAAAGGAGCCTGCATCCATTATGAGTTCATGGAGCAGCTCTAGCAGCACTGGCCTCTTTTAATCTTGAATTAATGAATAGGAGAGAGAAATAAAATTGTTTAAACCACATCATTTTCTGTTATTTTAACTAATATAATGATCAGCATGCCTTTCTATAATATTCATTAAAAGACTGTATAATCTGCAACTGGGTAGTGCCCGTGATCCCTGCAATTCTTGGCTTGCCTGAGGTTTTTTTCTTTTTTTTAAAGATTTTATTTATTTATTTGAGAGAGAGAATGAGATAGAACATGAGAGGGTCAGAGGAAGAAGCAGACTCCCTGCCGAGCGGGGAGCCCGATGCGGGACTCGATCCCGGGACTCCAGGCTCATGACCTGAGCCGAAGGCAGTCGCTTAACCGACTGAGCCACCCAGGCGCCCCTGAGGTTTTTTTCTTAGAGCCACTCCTTTAATAACTGTAACACTGAAGCACAGACTTTACTAAAATTCCCAAATATATACCACACTGTACAAAATGACTTAAATTTAGAGTTTGCCAATTTTTTGTTTGTTTATTGTCCTTGAGGGCACGCTTCTGCACCTGCCACAGCATCATGATTTACTCTTCAAGTAAGACTTATCGTATATATATAATATAATTGGCAGTTTACATTTCTGCCTGCCTCACTACACTATATACTCCTTGGGGATAGGAGTCTTGTTTACCGTTCCATCTCTAGTACTTTGTGCACGTCCTTGCCAAGTATTAAATGCTCATTTAATGACTAGATAAGCTTGCTAATATTTTGTCTCCTTGGTCATCTATTTTCCCCATACATCTAGTCCAGGAGAGATGGCTTGAAGGCAGGTTTTATTATAATTCCAATGGACCGAGTTGAACCTTGCTTCTGATACTATAGTGCTATTTAAACCTTTTACGGAATGTGTAGTGTGTTAGCAGTAGTTCCCAAAATGTCATCCTGTACCAACATCAGCAGCATTATGGCTTTAATGAGACTGCTTGAGAGGCTAAATATAATGATGATGACAAACAATGCTATTACACAGTCATGGGGAGTCAATGTGGCAGTAGTATTTAAGAACACAAACCTGGAAATGAGAAGCTCTAAGATCAAAATTCCACTCTGTCTCCTATCTCTGGGAACTAATAATTCTACTTTATAGAAGTGTTACCAGAATTAAATGATTTAATAATTAAGTCACAGATAGATGCATCATCTTTTAAAAGTGCCAAGTTCTCAACAAGGCATATGGCACAAAGAAAATGCTCAATAGTTATTAGCCATATTGAGCATAGTTTTCTACCGGGACTTTCACATAGAACTCAGTGTCACATTTATTTCATCTTTCTGTCTAGTACAGGCTGCTGTCCTTCTTGTTATTTCCAATTCTTTCTCAACAGTGTATTCTATGATGTACTGGTTTAAGTGGTGAACTGTGGTAACAGCTTAGACTGCCAATTTAAGGATGAAAATTAACGACCCATTATAGGGTTACCTTGTAAAATAGATCTGCGTCGATCTACACTGACTTCGCAAAGTAGTGTGTTTTTTTTCATCCCTAACTTCTGCTAGCAAAAAAACAGGATTATAGAAAAACTTTGTATCCCCAATCTTATATTTTGAACACACACTTATATATTAACCATAAACTTTATATGTCTTCTAAAAAAAGACTTCTTTCTGTAAACTGGGCATTCATTTTCACTATGAAAATAAAAACCATTCTTAATAAATTAAATCTACAGAAGAGTTTTCACTTTTTTATTCCTCAAAGATCAAGAAAAATAGCTCTTAGTTAAGTGGCATATTAAATCTCATCTCAAACACTGTACTGAGTGAATATCAGTCATTTAGCACTTAATCTGTTTTATGTAACTCTCTCGGTGAGACCAAAAATGGGGAAACTAGAAGAAAACTTCTAAATTTAACATGACATGTGTATAAATATCTTGTATCTAATTTGTAATTGCTTTTGTGCATTCATCTTGTACTTCAATGATACTGTAATCCTATATTTTGGGAATCCAATCACTATGATGAAACATCCAAAATTCATTTGCATGACTTTTCACTAAAATTAGTAAATAAATAGGAAGCAGGATAACATTTTTTTTTTTCAAATTGCCATCATAATTACAGGGGAATTAAATTTGTTAAAAAATGTAGATTGAGCTTTGTTCTAATTGGTTTACATTTAAAGATTCTTTGATCTGTGATAACAGTAATATATATTAACATGTTGCATTTTAAAGTGACACTGCCTTTCATTAATCAAGTGTCTGTATGGTTGATTAATTTGTACAAGGTTTAAATTGCTATGAAAATTTATCATTCATAGCCATGATCTCCATTTACATATATGTTAATTATGGTAAATGTAATCTTTTTCTGAATCCTCTGGGCTGCATACTAAAAAGACAAAGTGATCAGAGTGACTACTTTTTTTATTACAAAGTGAACTCTTCCTGTTAGTAGTCTGTTGTAGTTGTCAAAGCTAGGCTAAAAACATTACAATATTTTCTGCTAAAGGCAAGTCCAAATTCTAAAGATGGTATTTTCAAGTGGCTTCTTTATTCGGTAGCTACAGCATTTACACACAGAATTACTTTGTTTATTTACCATAGTATTTAATACTATCTCTGCATGCTGCTGGATTTTTCTTTTGCTTCAAAGTATTCTCTTATATTAATTCTATTATTAATAAGCACAAGATAAGTTTTTAATATATCTGTAAAGCAGAATGATTTGAAGTTAGGAAAGTCTGTAATACAGTTAAAATTATTTAATTGTTAGAAATAGAAACCTCTGAGGTTATAACATTTTAAAACTACTTGGAAAGGTTCTGTACAAAAAAGGTAACATATGAAAGTCACTGTAAGACTTCCTAAAAGAAGATGAGATTCATCTTTCATTTTTGCAGATTAACACTTGGTACTTGAGAAAACTGAATTGTTGATAGTTTTTTTTTTTTTTTATCATTTTCTAGCTAAGCCTCTAAATAGTCAAGATAAATGTAAATGTTATCATCTATGATATCAAAGTTCTACTGGGCATTTTTTTCTACGGGTTGATCCCAAAGTATTGGGTGAAGCTGGGAACATGAAGCATGGGTCTAGCCTTGCACAGCCTCAACATTCGCCTTTTCCTTAGGAATGTTATCTGTAAGTTTTCCCAAAAATCCATAGCATGCTAACCAACAATTATTTTATTATTATTTTTTAAGAAATGTTTTCCATTTGTCCCCCAGTAGTGACCTTCTCTCTTAACAATTACTGGTTTGGAGAAAATTCTAATACATTATAAGTGAAAATGATAACAGTGACTAATGTTTTAGAGTGAATGTGATAGGCTTTGCTAGGCAAATGTTGGAAAATTTAATTATTTCTATTAAATGTCTATAATTTCATGCTTAAATTGTTAGTATTTACATAATATATTCACTTCAAGAGAAGCCGCATTTCTTAGTCACAACTTAATAAAATTAAAATATCCATCTTGGAAACCTTTGCAAGCGTGGCACCTCTGACTACCTGACGAGGCTATTTTTAAAGACACTTATTTGGTAATTTTCTTATAGTCAGCCTAATCACAGGAGAAACAAACTAATATGGCACCTGTTCTGATAGATGGATGTTGTACCTTTCATCTCCTGATCTCAGACCTTGTAAGACATTTTTCAAAGAAGCATCAGTTCCCTCACCACAGAAATGCATCCACCTCTAAGCTGGAAATAGCAAAAGCATAGGGCAGAAGATGAGGAATATATTATCCAACTAAAATTACAGAGAAATTTTAAGTAGGCAGAATATAATTGCCCAATTTGGAAATTAGCCAGGACACGGGGTTTAACATCATCTTTACTCTTTTGAAAAGTGCCATGGGATTTTTAATAACTGCTGGTGGTCAAGACCTTGGTTTTACCCTCATCCATTAGACGACACCTCCAGCAGTGCAGTGCCCCCTCATACCATGCTGGGGCATCGGTTCAGTACTGACTCAGTGAAAATTGTGCCACCTACTGAATCATCCACAGCTCATCTTAGAGTGCCCTGGCTTTTAGGTTTTCTCTGGAGAGCTGTTATGAAAGATGGGACCGGGCTCAATGATGCTTAATTTATGAGATTTCAAGGTTTTCAATGGCTAAGATCTCAGACCTGAGTTGTATTTTCAATTTTAACCAACAGAATTTTCAGAATTTTTTCATGCTTAAGGTCTATAATGATGATCTTGATGATTAAACTCTATAATATGCACATCTCTCCTTGGAAATAAGGGAATAAAAACAATAAAGACACACACCTACATAAATACATACTTACATACATTGATACATTCAATGAAAAAGCAGATGCCCTCATTTGTAACATATTTGGTTATTTTAAAATGGAAAAAGGGCCACCCTTTCACTCAAAAAAAAAAAAAATCATGTAAGCCATATTCCGCAAGGAGCTTATTTTTCTTTCTAGATTTTTAAGAACCTAGGAACAAATACCTTAAAACATAAATGCAAACCTAGGAGGGAGTGGACTTCAGTGGCCAAATAAAGTGATTTTTTGTAAAAGAAAACCTTTATCCTAGCTTTCCAAATAAAACCTTGCCATCTACAAAAGAATCTCAATACAGCTTGACTGTTCCAAAAATAACTGAAAGAGAATCAAGTTTTTTTAGACAAAATTCCTGTATGTTCAAAGATAAATGGTAAAACACTGATGTTTCTGGGCCTCTATGATTCATTTTACCAATTTTCTTCATCCATGTTAGTGTGTGGTACACTGTGTGTGTATATATATATATATATACACGTCTATATACACACACATATATATTTTTTTAAGGGCTCTTGCTATTTTCAGAAACTTTGGTCTTTGAAATGATTTTCAGAAATCCTTTTCTGGCTGGTAAAAGTATCAGTATGTTGGAATTGAGAAACTGTTTCTGAAAGTGTTTCTTGAGGTGTTACTTCTGGAAATAACATTGAGTAAAATCCTGTTGCCGGTGTGTGAGAAAAGAGATAGTTGGAAATGGTCATAAAGAATAGATTGATACAATATAGCTGAGGCTGCAAAATAGATTCCAACATACCCCTGTGTTTTCTCACATTCTTGCTGGTACCAAGGATTCTTGGGTTAACACACACACACACACACACACACACACACACACACACCCCACATACACACTCTCATACATAGCCTTCTATTTTTCCTTTCTGATTTCATCAGGTTCAACTTTCTCTATCACCTATTTTTCCTTTTAAGAATCGTCTATAATGGGCAATTCTTGTTGAATAGAAAATCGTTCTCAACTCAAACAACCTATTTCCCAGAATTCCACTATATTGTTCTGCTGTGACTTGATCATTCCTTGCTAGTAAATTAACAGCTCAAATTTTGGAGGGTTGGAAATCAGGGCAAGAGAAACTATTCTAGACAAATTAAGTCTGATTTGATGAATTGCTACTTCTGTGATGTAGTTAATATGCCTCCCTAAGTGCCTGGTTTGCTACCAGATGGAAAAATGAATCCCTTTTTTTTTCATTATCAATGGGAAAAGCACAGATGATAGGTATTCTTTCTATGTTAGGAATGAAAACCTGAGACAGAAAAACTCTCTGACTAGATCAAATAGCTCCTAAGTAATCGATGAAAAGGTTTAGGTAAGCTGTGGCCTGTCATGGCTTTGGTATAATGTTCAGTGTTGAGATGTCCGTTAACTTCCTACAAAGTTGAGTTAGAAATAGAAATTGTCTTTTAATTTCCAATCTAATAAACCAATGCATTAGATTGTGAATTTTTTTTCCATTTAAGTACTATTTTTCAGTAGTTTTACACATTTTTTCACATATAATGTAGCAGTTTTGAATTCCATCACACTTTTGTTTCCAATGTCATTTTCCTTTTCTTGAAATGCCATTCTCTAAACCATTGTTTCCTTCCCTAACATTCTTCTTGTTACTCTAATTCCCAACTGCTGAGTATACTTCCTAAAGAAAGTAATTTTGGTGAAGTGTAATCCCCAAAAAAAGAAAGAATAAAGAAAAAAGGAAAAATGTAATCATCCTTAGAATCAATCAGTTCAGTTGTAATCTGTCAATATTTCAGCTAACAAACACCAGGGTCTACTTCTATCAACAATTATTGTATATGTATACAATAAAGAACATAATTGTCTCTTTAATCTTTTATTATAAGTAAGGCTACTACAAAATATAAGAAATAAAAATGCACATATCCAAAAAAGACCATTCTAGATGCAATATTTGCTACATTTCCCCTATTATTGTTAACTGAAATTTGCATATTTCTCTAATGTATTTTTCTATTAAAGCATTAATTCCTTGTCAATGCACTTCAAACAAATGATTGTAACATATGGTTGACTTTGACAGTCACTACGTCAACCTCTTCCTCTTAGATTATGAAAATGAACCTACATTTCAGAGAAAAGGACGAAGGACATATGATTTCCTATACGGAAGGTGAAGCAAATATTTTCCCTCAGTAAAACTCTAATAGTCCTAGAACCAGGTCATCAAAATTTTATAGGAATTCCTAGTCATAAAATTTGACATGTTAAATACAGCTTTCCAGTTAAATGTTGAATATATACATTAGTCCTTTAAGCTATATTAAAGGCATCATGAGTGATTTGTTTTTGGGAATGAAAACATAAAAATATGAACTATGAAATTAATAAATACCCCTATATGTGGGTTGAATGGTGGTCCCCCAAAAGATATGTCTACATAAAATTCCTAGAAACTGTACATGTTACCTTATTTGGAAAAAGGCCCTTACAGATGTAATTAAGTTAAGGATCTTGAGAAAAGGAGACCATCTTGGATTACCTAGGTGGGTTCTAAATCCAACGGCAAATGTTCTTTAAAAAGACACACAGGGGGCGCCTGGGTGGCTCAGTCGTTAAGCGTCTGCCTTCGGCTCAGGTCATGGTCCCAGGGTCCTGGGATCGAGCCCCGCATCGGGCCCCCTGCTCAGCGGGAAGCCTCCTTCTCCCTCTCCCACTCCCCCTGCTTGTGTTCCCTCTCTCGCTGTGTCTCTCTCTGTCAAATAAATAAATAAAATCTTTAAAAAAAAATAAATAAAAAAAATAAAAAGACACACAGAAGAGAGACACAGAAGAGATAGAAGAGGAGGAGGCAAAAAGACCGAAGCAGAGATTAGAGTGGTGTGGCTACAAACCAAGGAATGCCACAAATTGTCGGCAGCCACCTAAGTTAGGTGAGAGGCATAGAATGAATTCTCTCACGGAGGCTCAGTGGAGCATCACAACACCTTGGTTTCAGGCTTCTAGCCCCCAGAACTGTGAGAGAATAAATTTCTGTTGTTTTAGCCACCCAATTTGTGGTAATTTGTCAGGGCAGCCTCAGCAAATGAATATGCTACATAATATGGACTGAGATACACAATTTGTGGTAATGGTGAAAGTGGCATAGGAAAAACAAGTCAACTAATAAAAGTATCCAACAGATGAGTGACAGTATGAAGAGTCTGTCGCATGCATTTAATACAATGTTATCAGAGTCCAGTGGATTAAGCGATCTAAATTTCCCACTAGAGCTAACATCCAACCATAAAAGCTAATAATTTACCTCTACTTTCCTCAAAGTACAGGGGTAAACCATACAATAAAATTTTATAAACCTGGACCACCATCATCCCCGAGGCCCTGAGGTGAAAAAGAGATAAGATGGTTCCAACAATGGAAAGCAAACAACAGAAACCCCCAAACTCACATGTTTGGAATATGGTGTGAGGGAAATGAAGTGTCTAGCAAAGAGGACTAGGAGACAGGTGAAAACCAAACCATGCCGATCTAAGCGGCTGAAGAGTTTACAGCGGCCTATACCAAATCAGTGAAGTTGTAAGCTATCGTGAGACACGGTCCCTATTTTGTTGATTTTTACATCCTCAAACGCCAACAATGTTCCCGGGACATAGTTGCCACTGTTACGCAGTCTGAATGGGCAAATTAATTTTAAGATTATGGAATAAGATTTCATAGTGTTTACTTGACAACAATCTATTTTTGAGCATATTCCAGAGCCTACTTGGCGCTGGTTCTTTTCACTACATGTAAGTTACTTAAGAATATTTTACTATTAAATTCTGGCAATTAGTAGTAAATGCTCAAGAGATAATGCTGAATGAACAAAATGGAACACTGGTGTTCTTTTGGTAGTCACTAGAAGGGGATCAGGGACTAGGTGGGAGTCTGAACCAATTTGGGCTATATCATATGCAACTGGTATAGTTAGTGCTGGTCTTAGTGCTTAGTTAATACTGGCCTGCCATTGCAAGCCAACTAACTAACATGTTCATTATAAGGAGTATTTTTGCCATAAGGGTAGATTTCTCTTGACCTGCTCCTCTTACCAGGACTCCTATCTCTACCAAGCTTAGGATATCTGCTGCCTCTATCTGTAGTTATGAACTAAAATTTCTTATAATTGATAAACTAATTATAATTACAAATACCCCCTCAAGGCATTATCTAGGCAATACTTTGTTAGTCTAATTCTAGCAACCCTATGCACATCAACAAAATCCTTATATTTTAATGTAATATTTTATTTACACTTTTACTAATTAAGACCGTCTTTCAGTTTGTTAAATTAAATATTTTATAATAATGCTGTTACATGGAGGAGTCAGAATTTCTAGAGCAAGACCAGAATTTCTCCTTTTCCCCAGGGAAAGGAAATCAGTTCCTTATAATTACAAAGTTCCAGAATTCACGTAAAGAATTGCTATATTTGAAATTCAGCAGTATTTAGATCAAATAATTTTTTTTCACATTTGTCTAAGTTGTTGAGGGTCATTTCAGTTGCAAAATGATTCAGGTTTTTATGTTATAGTCTCATGAGTGTAAAAATTAAAAAAAAATAAAAAGGTATATATACAATAGGAAGGATATATGAAAGTATATGCCCAGACAAATGTATGCTTAAAGAAATACTAAAAATACTACACATAAATTTCAGTTTCTCAACATTACAGCATGAAACAAGCCTTTCCTAACCCCCAGAAAATCCTACCCTTTTGGAGACAAAAATACTTATTAGAATTAAAAGTTTCCATACAAGAGTACCAGGTATTTATTTCTGTATATCTTGAGAGTTATATTCAAGCTTATGCTCAAGCTTTAAGATAACAATAGTGTAAGCTCTAGGGTGGAACAAAAGAAGGGTAAAAATCCCAGAAGTTCCCAGAGGTGGTTAGGAAAAAAAGGAAAGATAAGAGAAATGAGGGAATCAAAGAAAAAAGAATGAAGATTCAAGGATGGGTAAATCTCCTCTTTACTTAGCTTTTCAAAAGGTTTGTGATAACCAGCTTTTGTGTAAATGGATTTGATGGCTCTGGGCTGAAGGTGACTGACAGATGAATCTAGGCCCCCTCGAGAGTGTCACCCTGGGGATTGCCATTGTTGCAGACTGTTTCTTCAGACTGACCCAGAAGAATCATTATCTCAAGGGAACTCTAACAGCAGCCACCCCTGAGCAGCCTAGGAGCTAGAAGTAAGCAACTCAGTCTCTCTCTTGAGCAGTTAACACAACGGTAAGGCAAATAAGGCATGTTATTGAGTCAAGCTTAAGTCTTTCTCCATCCCCCAATTTAAAAAACCAAAACCAAAAACCAAATGATAAAGTATTCAATATCCAAAGATTTTTCCGAAGCAAAAAAATTTTAATGCACCCTCCACCACGCCCCGCCCCCACCTTCTATTCTTTGGAAAAATAAACAGACCTCTGGGCCCACCTCAGGAAGTGCTTAACTGAAGAGGGTATATAGTAGGTAAATGCTTCCCAATCTTTCTTTTTTCAGGAAAGCTAATGTGTTTACCCTGGGACTACTTCAGCTAAGTCGTTACTAGTCAGTCAGCTCAACTCTGCGTGTGTTGCCTCAGCATCATACAGAACAAAGACCTTCCACAGGGTACGGCCCCAATGAGGTATTTCACCCGCCTCCTTGCAGCGGCGCTCTGCCCCCAAGCCCGGTCCTGACGCTCTTCAGGAGCCTGCCCCACCGCGCTGACGCACGCCCCACAGTGGCTGCCTGGGAGGTAGGCAGGTACTTCTCTTCCCCGAAACTCCTCCTCTAAGGAGTTACCATCATCTGACTAGTTATCTGAAAAATAAAAAAGCCGATAAATGTTTCAAGGGGCCTTCAGAGGTTGCAAACTGACAGCCGAAAGCCCGCTGTAGCTGTCACTCGGAGGATGGCTCTTTCATTTGTATAGTGCCTCCATTTGGAAAGAGGGAAAGTTCACATTTAAAGGGGTGCCTGGGTGGCTCAGTCTGTTAAGTGTCTGCCTTCAGCTCCGGTCATGATCCCAGAGTGTTGGGATCGAGCCCCAAGTTGGGCTCCCTGCTCAGCGGGAAGTCTGCATCTCTCTTTCCCTCTGAGTGCCCCCCCTCCCCCCCCGCCTCGGGCTCATGTATGCGCTCTCTCTCTCTCAAATAAATAAATAAAACCTTAAAAAAAAAAAAATGTTTCAAGGGGCCTTAACCACAATTAATCCCATTATAACGGCCTTACCTTACCAGCGCCGGCCTCCCTCTGCGGCCGGCCTCCATCTTTTCCGGTAGGGGGCGGGACTTCCTGGTCTGGGAAGGAACCAACTGGAGAACGCAAAGGAAATGGCCAGACGTTTTCCAAGGGAACGGGTTTTTTCTGCCTGTGGACCTATGTGGCTGAAAGGTTTTCTGAGTTAGAGATAGAAATACTCACTCCTGAAAATAAATCTTAGGCTATCTTAATGAAAATCAACACGCTTTCAGTTGTCTGTGACTTATCATAATTAAGAGAATATTGGTTAAGCACGTAACAGAGCTTTCCTTGCCCAGCTCATTCGGTTTTCCTTTTCTACTCTGCCTCGATGTGTTTAACTCTTCCGTCTTCTTTTTCTTGCTCATATACCCTTATTTCTATATCGGATTACTCTAGAGAGTAAGCTTTATGAGGCCAGGAATTTAGCATAATTCCTGACATAGTAAGAGATCAATATGTATTTGCTATATCTTGATCCCTGCTTTGAAATCAGTTGTTTTAAATTTCTTCTCATTTTTCTCTAGTAACTGATTTTTACTGTTTTTTGGTTTTGTCATGTTATTTTTTTCCCGTAAAACAAATTATTGTTAGATTGTCTTGGGAATTTTTTTTTTTTAATGGTAGTCTTTTTTTTTTTAAGATTTTATTTTTTTTATTTATTTATTTGAGAGAGAGAATGAGAGACAGAGAGCATGAGAGGGAGGAGGGTCAGAGGGAGAAGCAGACTCCCTGCTGAGCAGGGAGCCCGATGCGGGACTCGATCCCGGGACTCCAGGATCATGACCTGAGCCGAAGGCAGTCGCTTAACCGACTGAGCCACCCAGGCGCCCCTTTTAATTTATTTTTTAAAGATTTTATTTATTTATTTGAGAGAGAGAATGAGACAGAGAGAGAGAGCATGAGATGGGGGAGGATCAGAGGGAGAAGCAGACTCCCTGCCGAGCAGGGAGCCCGATGCGGGACTCGATCCCGGGACTCCAGGATCATGACCTGAGCCGAAGGCAGTCGCTTAACCAACTGAGCCACCCAGGTTCCCCGGGAATTTTTTTTTTAAGTAAACTCTACCCTAACATGGCACTAGAACTCACCATGGGAGATCAAGAGTGCCCTACTGACTGAGCCAGCCAGATGCCCTTGTCTTGTGATACATTAGCCTGTGTGAGTTATCATTATATGTGATTGTTTGCAGAAATGTTTCTTTTTCTTTTAGACCTGTAATAGAAGAAATTGAGGCAAGGTAGTGAAAGAAAGATTCCTGAACTTGGGCCTAGAATCTTGATTCAGTCATGTTCAAGCCTGGCAAATTACCAAATAACATCTCTGAACTTCAGTGGACTCACCTATAATCATTTTTTAACAAGGTGGTTTATGAGGATTTAATGAGACATGTATAAAAGTCCCTGGCTTATAGTAGATATTCAGTAAACAATGCCTTGGGCAACAGAAAACATTTCTGATAGTGAAAAAATTTCAAGGTAACAAAGAAGCTTAAGAACCTAACTGGAAAGCAAAAATTCTCTGCTCTAAATTCAGCAGTACCAGTGATTGGGATATGACTCCAGGAATGTTACTTAACTACTTTGTCTATTATCATCATTTGTAAAATGGGATAATAAAGTTTACCTACCTTGCAAAGGTCCTGTGTACTGTGGGAAAAAACAAACAAACAAACAAACAAAAAAAAAACAGGCCCAAAGTGGTGTCACTTATGCTAAGCCTTGTATCACTAAATGGAGGCAATTACAGTTTTGGCTGTCCTAGAAACGGAATCTTAAACTGCTCACTCAGGAATGGCCTGATCAGTACTAGTTAGGTACTCTGCCTGATAGTCCACTGGCATCCATTAAAGGAAAGTAACTTTGCAATAACTAACCTGCTTTTTTGCCTAATATAACTTCCTTGTTTCTGCTCTACTCTGCCTATAAGTCCTTCATTCAATACAGGTCCTCGGAGCTCCTTTCTATCTGCTAGATTGGATGCTGCCCGATTCAAATTGATTTTTGCTCAAATAAGCTCTTAAAATTTTTAATATGCCCTTGTTTATCTTTTAACACTGTATTAGATAAATAGTGTAAAACACCACTGTGATAAAAAATATTGTATGAGTCAACTTTTATTATTCTATTTTGTGTGATAAATGCTGTTTTAGACAATAGAATGAGTTGGTATGCAAAACATCCTTGTGTTAATGAAACATGAGATCGTGTTTAATCATTAGGTTAATTTTCCCTGAACATTCTGTAATCTTTATATTAGATTTACTATTAACTAACACAGCTTGACAAATGCTTCTATTCCTCTATTTATGTGTGGTGCTATTTTCAGTGAGGAGAAATTATTAGAAATACACTGGTTAATAGGAATGGTATTCAGGAGCTTTTAATGTAGCTTTAGATAGATCAGACCTGCTTGTGAATGTTTCTCTGAAGTCTGAAAATAATGACCACGTTCAGTTCTTGGTCTAGCAAAAAATATCTGGGCCAGGCAACCCCAAGAAGGTTGCAGATTCCAACACGGTAGGAGCCTGACCTATTCCTCAAAAAGATCATACTGCTGTCGAAGTCCTATTCCCCCACCAAACACATAACTGAGCTGCAGATAAAAGTTGAGGTATTGGTGGTGGAGGTTGAGGAACGAAGAAGAATTTGTGGAAAAGGGAAAGATGGTCTAGTAACAACTGCCTAATGAGGAAAACATGCAGTGATTACATCAAATGTAATATAGACTAGTCTTCTAAATTGTTAATACTGTTAAGCTGTCTTCTTGCATTTGTGACCCTAGGAAGCAATTCACCTTGTTGCATTTATCTACTTACCTGAAATAGGAGTGCAGTAGGCATACTTTTCAGTTAAATTATTTTTAAAACCTCAGATAATAATTCCCGTGTGTATGTTATGTGAAGAAATCAAATTATTGATACCTCTCTCTTGCCATTTACAATATGCCCGCTAAAGGGATGGTCGACTGGGTTGGGCAATAAAAAGAGAGTTTAAACAGAATCACTGTCATCTTAGGACATACCTTTCCTGAATGCTTACTTCCATCCTATTCTTTCTGTCATATTTATTTTCTCGTTTGCTTGCTTGTCTCTATTTGGAGGGCAATGTTAACAGAAGGCTCCCTGGTGAATCTTATCTTCACTGAGGTGCTTACCAATGTGAGGTTTTTAGAAGAGAATACTTGAAGAAAACTCAGAATGAGTAAAGGGGCTCTTCTCTCTCTATTCCTAGGGAAGAAGAGAGGTAAATACGTAATATTTATAAAAATTAGGCTGAAGTTTATGAACTTAAAATGCCAAATAGAGCCAGAATGATATAGATACCAGGCCTCTGGACATGGAATCTAAGACATTGGTGTCAGACTTATCTGCATCACTTACAGGTATGGGATCCTCTCCAAGCCTCTCAATTTCTTTCTATGTATAGTGGGATAGTATCTCTTTTTATACCTCATAGGATTGTTATTGAAACCAAATAGAATTATAAATGTAGAACACACACATACACACAAACACACACATACGAAAAATCTAATGTGGTCGTTTTCATAATGTTTCAAGAGCAGTCCAGGAAGATCTGGAGGAGTCTCAGGAGAGAGCCCATAGGCAGATCTGTGCTTCCCACTCCCCAAAGAGCAGCTCTACTTTCTTTTATCTGTTTCATATGCTATTGACACATATGATTTTATTTTATTGACTTTAAAGATCTGCTGCTAAAGGACAGAATTTGAAATATGAAGATAACAGATATTTGTATTCTTTGATCATGATAATATCCACTGCAATGTGTTTACCGTGACCTAGAAAGCATGGAAAACATCAAAGGAATGGGCAAGGATGTTACTGTGAATTGAGCCAAGTGATCATATTTTATTTTTTTTCTCTTTTTATTTTTATTTGCATTTATTCTGTGCGGAATTCACTTCTGGGCCATATGTTTTTGTTTCCTCAGTTTCTTCTGGGATATCTTTCTCTTCTGTGCAACCTCCTCTTCTGGTTTAGGAACAATCTGCTCTTTTTCAGTAAGGACCATCTCGATGTGGCCCGGAGAGCTCACATATGGGTTAATCTGCCCATGAGCCCTGTACGTTCTATGCCGCATCTTGGGGGCTTTGTTCACCTGGATGTGCTCCATGACCAGAGAATCGACATCTAAACCCTTAAGTTCAGCATGACTCTCTGCATTTTTAAGCATGTGCAGTAAAAATTCAGCACTCTTCTTGGGCCACCGACCCTGTGTCCAGCCCCACTGTTTGGCCTGGGCACACCTACCAGCTCCACCACTGTAGTGACAGAATGGCACACACGGCTTCTGCAAAGTGACGTCTTTCAGATACTTGGGGGCTTTTCGCATATGCAGACCCTTGATGGCCTGGGCAGTTTCACATGTGTTCTTAAAGTGAACACAAAGATTTGAACCTCTTGATTTACATGATTTCGTAGGGGTTTCGGGGTCAAGTGAATAGCAAACCATTTTCAGAGGTCACCTCAGGCTGCTGCAAGTGATCATATTTTAATACCTTTCAAATTTTTTAGTCTCAAGACTTGTTTATACTCTTAAAAGTTATTGATTAGTTTACTTAGAAAAATCCCCCAAAACACAAGGATACACAAGCATACATTTCATTAGCCACCACTGTGATGACGTCATCACATGTCATGTCGCCTCTGGAAAAATCTACCAAACACTTATGAGACAAAGTGAAAAAAAAAGGTCTTAGTATTATGATGAAAATAAGTCTGACCCCATGAGGCCCCTGAAAGAATCTTAGGAACTCCTAGGGAAACTGAGACCACACTTTGAGAACCACTGACTTATTATTTTGAAGGAAACACTAAGGTACTGAATTATACGGTAAGTCAGGTGTGTATTTTTCCCATATCTGCTTCAAGCTCAAAGGACATTGGAATGAATGACATTTATTTCAAGGAAATTTCACAAAATGTTTTCAATAATCTCTTCATTCTTTAAACCTGTGTTCTAAGATCTTTACAAAAGTTCTGTTGGGCTTTTCGTTGAAGCATGGTGGCCACTTTTCTTTTCCAGGAAGCAAAAATCAACCACAAATTTCACTTAAATAGAATTTGGACCTCTTGTTCAGCCATTGACAAAATGTTTTAATTTGATTACTTTTCTTTTGGTGGGGGTACGTGTATTCTGAAAAATGAGTCTCTGTCAGTGAATAAAGCGACATTTCAGAAAGTTCTATGGGGCACTTAGGTGGCTCAGCTGGTTAAGCAACTGCCTTGGTTCAGGTCATGATCCTGGAGTCATGGGATAGAGTCCCCTGCTCAGCGGGGTCTCCTTATTCCTCTGACCCTCCCCCCCTCTCATGCTCTCTCTCTCATTCTTTCTCTCAAATAAGTAAATAAAATCTTAAATAAAAGGAAAAAAAAAAGAGTTCCATGGCATCATCACCCAGATGTACACCCCTTCCTTTAACAGAGTGGCTCCATTTTAAGTCATCTTGAGCAAAGCATTGTAGTACTAGATTTCTTTAAAAACTCATTGTAGTCCTTACTTAACATTTCAATAATACATTTTAATTGGGCACAATGGCCTCCTTTTGTCTTACTTTTTTTTTTTAAGTTATCTACCCATTTACAAACAAAGACAAAAGCTTGTCAGTCCCCAAATGCACTTTCTCTGCTTCACTTTGAGGACTTGTGTAGCCTGAATAGTTTTTAGTCCCTCCCAACAGCTGCTCTGTGTTTTTACATCTCTCAAGAGGGGTTAATTCTTTACAGCTGTATCCTGCCTTCCAAGAATCTCACATGTGCAAATTATTAATCTTTTTCTATTGCTACAGTAACTCCCCAGGCCATAAACACCCCCTACCTAAAACTGGCCCTTTTCCAAGATAAACTTTGGTATTCTTTCCCTGAAAAGATAATTTGGTCTCTCTTGGTTTACATTGTTACTTAGAACAAATGTTAAGATATAAAAACTTACAAACAATTATTTAGAAATAGAAATTTAAACTTCAAGTTTAAACCTCTATCCATTGTTGTATAATTTGAGTCTGAATTTTATATTCCATTTACTTAAAAAATCAGGCTGCTTATACTTTTCCCAAGCATACAGTTCAATATTTTAAAATTTTGGCATTATGCTAGTTAGATCAAAAAGGATTTTCTTAAATAAAAAAAATATATAGTGTATGCCTTTCCTTGAGTGTAAGCAAATTAGATTTTTTTCAAAGGTGATCTACATGCATTTATACTTGCAATGTGTATCATGTGTTTTGGTGTATAAATGTATCAATGTTTATTTGAAAGGAAGAAAACAAACTTAAAATATCATGGTAAGGCAATTTATATTCATATACATATATGTTGGCTAACTTCTCAATTTTAATATAAAATATGCTTTATTGTAGATTTTTATATTCTTTAAGGCTCATTGTGAGATGGCCACAACTTGGTGATTTCTCTTGCCTCCATGATCTACGCTTTGATCTCTTCCCCCATCCCTTAGCTACTGGTTGAATACTCTTATGACACCTCCAGCCTTCAGAATAAATGATTTATTTTAAAAGTTAGATATGTCATGAGAGAGCATTAAGAAATTCTAGGAACTGCATTTCTCCATGATTACATGCATCTAGTGGCGTTCTGAGGCACAAGGCAGAGGGACCAGTGATTTTTACCACCTGACAAGTGCAATAATCCCCCAGAACTGCAAGGCCTGAAGCATCTTATTGCTGTTATGAAACAGAATTTATAAATAAAAATAAGGAAAACAGCCAGAGCCATGCAATTCCTGGGCTTCACTGACATTGATATGACAGCCAATCAGAAATTTCCATTTATGCCAGGATTGCCAAACCAATAATTTTAGCAATAAAGCCTATTCTAAGGAGTATTAAAATGGTTTGCCTCTAATATGTATTTAAACACAAAGGAAGTTTAAAGGTAGGTTCGTTATAATTCAGACACACAATCATTTTAATATATACAGAAAACCTCCCCGTAGACCAATTAAAAGGAGCTTCCAAACAATACTGACTCTTAATTCACATAATATTATAACTCAAGCAAGTTACATTTCAACATTTTTAGATAAGCTGTATAAGAGTAGAAAAAAAGGGATTAGGACAATAGGGAGATTTGAATTGCATTTTGTATTATTTCAACTGCATTTTAACAGCCTTCATGATTGAAAGAGGGAATAAGAATGCAGAAGGAACAAACTTGTGTAGATTATTTTTTCATTACATGCATTATTCCAGTTTAAAAATGTCAGTCGCTTGTCATGTTAACTAAGAATGCATTCACTATTGTACATATCTAAAGCTGGAGTTAAACTGAGAATTTTGCAAAGGACAGATACAAAGAAGTGATTTTTCCTTCTCTCTGTATATAAAAATAGAACTTTCAGAAATGTCATGGCTGACACATTTAGCTGCTGGACATTGAAAATCCTCTTTCTGACTCACAACCTGTGACTGGAACTCTGTCAGAGTAATCAAGAGATGTTAGACTATAAAGCACAACAGTAGGGGAGGCTTTGCTGTTTGGCCTTGTTTCTAAAGTGAAAGACATTTAAATTTGGATCCTAACATAAATAAATATTTCTGGTACTTCTCATCTTTAAAATACAGAAAAAGAAGTAATCGTGTAAGGAATTTGTCCAGCTGGTTATCTAATTTAACTAGCTTCTCGAATTGAGTATTTTATGACCGTGTGGACTACTGAAGCAGTAATGTGTTAAGAGATAAACATGACTGAATAAATACCTACAGTATGCTGGATTATTTTTCTAAGATTATATTGCAAGTAGTGATGACCATAAAGGAATACAGTGAACCTTCAGAAAAATACAACCACACTTCAGAAATTGAAAGGCAATTCTTGGATAATATTTGTCTCCTTTTGATCTCATATGTAATTAGAACCCCTCTTTTTTCAAGAGATATCAAGAGAATTATGACACACATTATGATATATTGTTCCCCAGTACACAATAAAAATTCAGAAAAGCTGGGTATTCAGCTTTTTATTATGTCTATGAGTGTTTTCACCAATGCATACTTGAAGACTTTTATTATAATTGTCAATTGGTGAAAAGAGAATATGGCTGAAGAAACATTAATGTGAACATCCATGAAATGGATGAAATCAGATTAGATAAGTCCTTACTAAGTGTTCAAAATTCTTCCTAGTGTTTTTAAAATCACCACAAGGTGTGTCTTCTTGGCTTTCGTTCACTTTTTGGGAATAGCAACATCTTAACTTTTCAAGATGAATGAACTACCTTTAAGATATTTGGGCCCACTGATGTAGTTCATTAAGATACTACTATAATTTAGGGGAAGATATTCCAATATTCAATTGGTAATTGATTGAGGGTCCAAATTTTATATATTTATTCTTATTGGAAAGGGCATCTTTAACAAAACTGTAGAACCTTGTCATATTTCTGCAAATGAAATAAAAGTAGGTTCATTCTCTCCCATGTCTGTATTTCTTTTTTTTTTATATGTTTTATTTATTTATTCATGAGAGTCAGAGAGAGAGAGAGAGAGAGGCAGAGGCAGAGGCAGAGGGAGAAGCAGGCTCCCCGCCTAGCAGGGAGCCTGATGCGGGATCCCATGTCTGTATTTCTCAAGCCCGGTTGACTATGGGCCAAGCCAGGATGAAAATGTTTGTTTGTCTGGTGGTATGGAAGGAACTGTGACTTTTGAGTTAGATTCAAATTCTGCTTCTGACAGTTACCAGCTTGGACAAGTTACTTAACGTTTATGAGCCTAAATTTTCTCATCTTTATAGTGGGGAAGATGCCTAGCAGCTCTTGAGCTGTGAGGTTTAACAAATCCGGTAATAGCATGAGGCTAGCAGTGTCAGGCCTCCAAAAAAGACACTTGATAAAGCAAATTACTCTTTCCTGTCTTGAATCCATTCAAAATTTATTTTTTTGTCCTTCCTTGCCCCAATTGTAAATGCCTTATCTTTCCTATGTCCACATTTCCTAGGAATCTTTAGGGTCCACTTGTTAGTCCAAGTTCACCCAAATAAGCAATACCCCATTGTCCCAATTTTCCTTGAATGTGTCTGTATGCTAGAGCATTACTATTCTCTTACCCATTCTCTCTGGTTTTTGTCTCTTTTGAGTAGAAGCTTACCATTCTAGGAACTAACAGGTTAATGTGTCCTTATATATTATATAGAACGCATTCTTATCAACTTAAAGAATCATAGAATCTTCAAACTTGAAGGGACCTACTAAATTAGAGATAACAAAATCAACCACCTAGAGGGCTAGGCAGACACAGTAAATGAGTAAAATGGGTTGGGTGAGAGCGTATATGCATACTCAAGACAGAAGAATAGAATGGTAACCAACTAGAAGGAGCTTGCATCTGTAGAGGGCAGTCACTACCCAGCTCAAGCTGAATGTTATCATGTGGAAATACTGGCACAGTGTTGGGCCAGATATTTTATTTTTTCCAAAAAAAAAAAAAGAAATCCAGATTTTTATGTCAAATCTTTTAATTAACATTTTTGTTGTTGTTGTTTAAAAACACTGGTCTAAACCAAATGTATCTACTGGCCAGATCCAGACAAGTGGTCATTTTGGAGCCTTTGTTAAATCATCTGATTCTAATAACCTAATGTGCAGATGAAGACATTGAAACCCAGAGAGTCAAGTTACTTTCCTATGGTTAGTTAGTGACAAAACAAGGACAATACCCAGGTTTCCAGACCCATGGTTTAAGGATGCCACCTTTGGCCATTTTGTGTCTTCATTCCTTCCAACACACATAAGATGTTTTGGAAGCCTATCATTTTCTTAGGGTCACAGGTACAATAGGTAACAATATTCTTTCCTTACACTAAAAAATCATCTAGTTCCTAAGTCTCCAAATCTCCCAAGTGAAGTGCATGTATAGAGTATTTTGATCAAGAAACTTTTACTTTAATAATAAAAAACAATGTGTATACCTTTTCCAAATATATGAGTTTACCTTCCAAACAACTTTTACCACACTCCAGAGTTATTTATACTTCGGAATTATTTGCCTTGAGTTTATTATGTTTCTAATGGCATTTTAGTATTTTAGGAAAATTTAGGACAATTTAATATTTTGCAGTACTCAAATACATAATTTAACTTTTCAGAATTAACTTGAAATGCTTCAGATTAGCATATGTATATGTGTAATTCACTTGATCAAGTTTAGATTTTAGAAATCAAAGATTAATAAGTATGGACGTATTCCTTTGGGGAATATCAGCATGTCATTTCTGTGGTATAAAAATGAAAGAGAGGGCGCCTGGGTGGCTCAGTCGTTAAGCGTCTGCCTTCGGCTCAGGTCGTGATCCCAGGGTCCTGGGATCGAGTTCCGCATCAGGCTCCCTACTTGGCGGGAAGCCTGCTTCTCCCTCTCCCACTCCCCCTGCTTGTGTTCCTGCTCTCACTATCTCTCTCTCTGTCAAATAAATAAATAAAATCTTAAAAAAAAAAATGAAAGAGAACTCCTTTGTTGATTTGTGTATGAAGGTTTCTATATGCAGGGGCTCCCTAGCCTCTAAAAGCTGATTAGCAATTTGTGAACAAAGTTGAGGTAATTTTGGCATTTTTTACCTTAGATTAAATTATAACTCAAGTTTAAAATTCTAGTGGGCAAGCTTCTTTTATTATTATACCTAGCTTGCTACTGGTTGCTAAATTTAATCCTCTTGAGGCTTCTCATTTAGATATTTGAATTTTAATGTGGCACACATACATTTCCAACACTAAATTAAAACCCACCCTGATCACGTACTAATTGAACAGAACTGTCCATTCCAATTGTGGGTAATGGAGATTAGGGTGCTTACAAATACAGTCTATTGATTAGGTTACATGGTATAATTTCAGGGCTGTGAAAAATTTCTGCCTCTGGTTTTGCTTTTCCCTTGGGGTGCCCAGTCTTCTCTGTGACCCCAACTTGCTTCAAGATTTTTAAATTTGCTGCTAACTAAGGTGGATGCATCTTCTGACCTTGCTGTGGGAATAGAACAGAAGTCCCTCAAGTGCTATAGGAACTAATTAATATGCATATTATTCCAGGAAAGAATCATTATTTCATGGATATCTTTGTGAGAGTATCTGCCATAATGGTTAATTACTAAGGCCATGCCCATTGCTAATACAGAAAGAGATTTTTATTTAGATATGATATTTTTGTTTTATAACTTAATGTACTTCATATAAGTTTGTGAATATGTAAGAGAGAATATTTGAAATTTTTGTACCACTCTTAAAGTCTTTTCTAGGACTGGTAAGTGTTATATCAAAAACAGGCTCAGAAATTATCAAACTTCCCTAAGACTTTTGGGAATTTAAAAATTTACATCAGTTTAAGGTGATAATTACAGAAAACAATTGTAGTCATTTTATATTTTACTTAATTTAATGATAAAAATAAATAATTGTTGGGTGATTATGAAGAGTGGAACATCACACTGTAACAGGCACAAGAAATAGCATGATTGATAAAGCATGGTCTCTTTGAAATTTCCTTCTTCTATTGTCCTTATTCACCTTAGTTGGGAATTTTATTGCTGATGGCACAGGCCAACCAGGAATTGATTGGCATGAGAGAGAGAACCCAGTATCAGAAAAGGCTACTGATAGTGAGGAGGTGGTTATCCAGTGTTAGGGTGCTGCTGGGGATGAATACAAGGTTAGACCTTTAGTTCGAGAATAGGACTGGGCCTCAGACATTAATATGTGGCAGGTTTTTGAGGCAAGGAAAATGGAGTAAAGCAACAGGAAAAAAGATTGGGTTACTAGACTTGGGATATAAAGTGGACATCTAGCCAAAGATAAGTCAAACATCCAGTTTCTTAACTTGAAAACTGCCTCAACTTGGCCCGTGGAAGCCATCTTAGCTCAAGGTATTTGAACCCTCTTTCTAGTCATTGGATGATTACTAAACTAATACATGAGTGTGATCCATTGGACACCAGGCTAAAAATTAAAATTATAATAAAATATACTAAGTAGAGACATCAACAACCACACCCTATGGGGAAAACAGATTCCACAGATTAATTCTAGACAAACTGAAATAAATAAACAGAAAAACAAAAAGAAAAGAAAAATATCCAGAAGTATAGTCCTCAGGGGAAAAGAACCACAATGACTCATAATCCAGAGTTGCTACAATATATAATCTAAAATACCTACTTTTAACAATATAAATAAACAAACAAACAAACAAATCATTCAGAGAAACAGAAAGGCATGATCCACACTCAGGGAGAACAAAACAAAACAACAAAAAACAGTGAATAGACTATCTCCGAGGGAGCCTAGATCTTAAATTTATCAGACAAAGATTTCAAGACAGCTATTGTAAATATTTCAATAGTTAAAGGAAACCTTGCTTAGAGAATTGAAGTAAAGTAAGATGATAACTCATGACATAGGAAATCAATAAAGAAATAGAAACTATTAAAAAGGAACAAATGGAAGTACTAGAGTTGAAAAGTACAGTAATGAAAGGGAAAAAAATCCACTAGATGAAATCAATAGCAGATATAAGATAAACAGATATAAGATGGCAGAGGAAAGATCAATGAACTTGAAAATAGAGCAATAGAGGATAGACTGATCAATAGAAATAATCCAATGAAGAAAATATAGGAAAATAATTGAAGAAAAGTGAATAGTATCTGAGAGACCTGTGAGACAACATCACAGGTGCCAACATAGGTACCATGAGAGTCTTACAAAGAGAGGGGAGAAAGGGGTAGGAAACATATCTGAAGAATAATGGCCAAATCTGTCTCAAATTTGATGTTAAACAATGGATCCAAGAATTGCAGTGTATTTCAATCAGGAAAAAGATAAGAGATCCATGTCCCAGACCCATCATAGTCAAATATTGAAACCCAATACCAAAGGGAAAGTTTTGTGTGTGTGTTTTTAAGATTTTATTTATTTATTTAGGAGAGAGAGTGTGTGTGCACACACATGAGTGGGGCGGGGGTGGGGTGGGAGGGCGTAGGTAGGGGCAGAGGGAGAGAGAGAAGCAAACACCCCACTGCGCTGGGAGCAGGGTGGGTGGGGCTCAATCCCAGGACCCTGAGATCATGACCTGAGCTGAAGGCAGATGCTTAGCCCACTGAGCCGCCCAGGTGCCCAAAGGTAAAGTTTTGAAAGTATATAGAGTAACAAAAATAAGATTAGGTGGCTGATTTCTCATCAGAAGAACTGGAGATGAAAAGGTAATATGGTGACATATTAAAAAGAGAGAGAGAGTTTGCCTTAGAAAAAATACTAAAGGAAATTCTTCAGGCAAAAGGAAATTATACTGGATAGTAACTTGAATGCATAGGAAGACATAAAGAGTATTGGAAAATATATGGGTAAATATAAAAAACTGTATAAACATATTTTCTCTCTTCTTGTTTTAATTTCTCTAAAAGATATGACTATATAAAGCAATAGTTATAATACTTTATTTTGGGGTTTGTAACATATTTAGGTGCAATGTATATGACAATAATAGCACAAAAGAGGTTGGAAGAAATTAAATTATCCTAGAATAAATTGCTATATTTTACTGGAATTAAGCCAGTGTTAAAATAGATTTTGATAATGTAGATGCATATTGTAATTCCTAGAGCAATCACTAAGAAAATATCTTTAAAACAGATTAAAATATCAACAAAGGAATTAAAATTGTAATACTAAAATATATTTAACATGAAAGACAGAAAAGCAGGAAAAAGAAGAATACAAAGGCATGATATTAATAAAAAACAAATAGCAAAGTGATAAATATAAATCCAATCATATCCGTAATTACATTAAAGGGGAATGGATTAAACATTCCAATCAAAGTAAGAGATTGTCAAACTGAGTAATAATGCAAGGATCAACTATATGCTCTCTGGAAGACACTCACTATATATTTTTTTAAAGATTTTATTTATTTATTTGAGAGAGAGCATGAGCAGGGGGGAGGGGCAGAGGGAGAGGGAGAAGCAGACTCCCTGTTGAGCAGGCAGCCAGAGGCGGGGCTGGATCTGAGGACCCTGAGACCCTGACCTGAGCTGAAGGCAGATACTTAACCCACTGAGCCACCCAGGGGCCCCAAAGGGAAAGTTTTGAAAGTATATAGAAAATAAAATAAAAATAAAAATATAAAAGATTGATTTTATGTGAGGTATGTTTTCTGACCACAATGAAATTAAACAGGAAATCAGTAACAATAAGAATTTTAGAAAAATTCCAAATATTTTGAAATTAAGCAACACGTTTCTAAATAATCTATGGGCAAAAGAAGAAATCAGGAGAAACCAGAAGAATATTAGAAAATATTCTGAATAAGAATGGAAACAGGATATCACATTATATAGAGCATAGCTAAAGCATTGCTTGGAGGAAAATGTACAGTTTTAAATGTCTATGCAGTTGAGCCTTGAACTTCACAGGTTTGTACTGCATAGGTCCACTGGTATATAGATTTTTTTTCAATACATATATAGGATTTTTTTTTTTAATATTTGTAACCATTTGAAAAACTTGCAGAGGAACTGCATAGCCTAGAAATAACAAAAAATTAAGTAAAAGGTATGTCATGGATGTATAAAATATATGTATATACTAGGTTTTTCTTTATCATTTACTACTATAAAATATACAAAATCTATTGTGTAGGACTGTTGAATCACAGACCTGTACCTCTGAAACAAATAATACATTATATGTTAAAAAAAAAAAAAAGAAGATAGTAGGAAGGGGAAAATGAAGGGGGGAATCAGAGGGGGAGACAAACCATGAGAGACTATGGACTCTGAGAAACAAACTGAAGGTTCTAGAGGGGAGGTGGGTGGGGGAATGGGTTAGCCTGGTGATAGGTATTAAAGAGGGCACATATTGAATGGAGCACTGGGTGTCATATGCAAACAATGCATCATGGAACACTACATCAAAAACTAATGATGTAATGTATGGTGATTAACATAACATAATAAAATAAAATTTAAAAAAGAAAAAAATAATAAATCCATATTGAAAATAAGTGATCAGGAATAAATGAGGACAGAATGAGATCATCTTCCCTAAAGTTAAATGGGGCTTAAGGGTAGGGAGGAGGCAGGAAACTAGTGAAGAAGGCTGGGATGATTAATCAGCCAGTGGGCAGATATATATCCATCTAATAAGGAGAATATCAAGATTGTTTTATAATTGGGGCACCTGGGTGGCTCAGTTGGGTAAGCACCTGTTTTTGGCTCAGGTTATGATCTTGGGGTCCTGGGATCAAGCCCCACATCAAGCTCTGCACTCAACAAGGAGTCTGCTTCTCCTTCCCCCTCTGCCCCTCCCCCCTGCTTGTGCTCTCTCTCTCTCTTAAGTAAATAAAAAAATAATCTTAAAAAAATATAAAAATTTAAAATTTATCAAAACTTATGCACACAAACACTGACTGTACTTGGTGCCATTTGCAGTCAAAATAAATGTAAAAAACATACAGATGCAGTATTACATTATAAATGTCTATAATTAACTGTAGAACATACTGTACTATGGTAAGAATTTCATAGCCACCTCCTGTTGCTATTGCTGTGACGTGCAAGTGTTGTGAGTATCCACTTAAAATGTGCATGTGATGCTAATCATCTCCATGTGAATAGTTTGTCTCTCCAGTAAATTGCATATGGAAGTAAAAAGTGATCTCCTGTGGTTCCCACTATTAGGAGTTAAGTTTTGGAGGAGTCAAAAGTTATAAGTAGATTTTCAACTGCATGGGGGTCAGTGTAGTAACCCAGTGTTGTTCAACGGTCAACTTTATTTTTGAAGAAGAAAGGTCTCAGATCAATAACCTAAGCTTCCACCTTAGAAATAGAAACAGGAGAGTAAACTGAACACAAGACAATATTAGAAAGTAAACAATAAAGATCAGAATGGAAATCAGTGGGGGAGAAAAAAGAAAACACAAAAATAATAGAGAAAACTCAGTGAAATCAAAAGTTGGTTCTTTGAGAAGTTTAACAAAATTGATAAATCTCTAAGTAGACTAAGAAAAAAAGGGGGGGACCCAAATTAGCTAAATCAGAAAAGAAAGAGGGGATACAACTACTAATCCTAGACATTAAAATGGTTATAAGAGCATATTATGAACAATTTCATGTCATTTTTAGAAATTGACAAGCTGATTTTATGTGGAAATTCAAAGGACCTAGGAAAGCCAAAACAATTTTGAGAAAGAAAAACAAAGTTGGAGGCCTTACATCATCTAATTTCAAACCTTATTATAAAGCTACCACAATCTGGGGGAGGAGCAAGATGGCCGAGGAATAGGAGACCTGGATTTCGTCTGGTCCCAGGAATTCAGCTAGATAGGGATCAAACCATTCTGAACACCTACGAACTCAACAGGAGATAGAAGAAAAGAATAGCAACAACTCTCTGAACAGAAAAGCGACCACTTTCTGGAAGGTAGGACGTGCGGAGAAGTGAATCCAAGGCAATATTCAGGAGGATAGACGGCGGGGGAGGGGGCCTCTGTCAGCCGCTTCTGGCAAGTGATAGAGACATGGAGCACAAAATCGGGACTTTTAAAAGAAGTTGGCTCCGTTGAGGGACGTCACTCCAGTGGCTAAGTGGGGGGTGGAACCCTCGCTGGGACAGTGTGGTCTCAGGACCCTTGGGGTCATAGGAAGACCAGGGGTGCCTGAGTGCGGCAGAGCTCCCAGGTATTGGAGCAGGGAAGCTGGCTGCAGAGACAGAGCAGAGGAGTGGACTCTCAGCTCAGCGTGGCCATAAACCATGATCCGCAGCACAGTCGGGCCACTGCTCTTCCAGCAGGGACCCAACAAGCGGCAGATCTAGGGAGACTCCCCTTCCTTCCCTGGGAGGAGCAGCGCAGGAGCGCACTGCAGGGATCAGCTGGGCTTGGAGACTCCACACGGGGTCGGGTGCCAGAGATAGAAATGCTCAGTCACAGGCCAGGTGAGCACGGAGTGCAGCCGGAGACCGGGAGACGGGAGTGATTGACTGCTTTTCTCTGGGGGCTCACTGAGGAGTGGGACCCTGAGTTCTTAGCTCCTCCAGGGTGGAGATTGGGAGGCTGCCATCTTCACTCTCATCCTCCAAAGCTGTATGGAAAGTTTGCAGGGAACAAAAGCTCCCAAGAGCAAACCCAAGCACATTACTTAGCCTGGAACGGCAAGGGTGGGGCAATTCTGCCTCCGGCAAAGACATTTGGGAACCACGGCAACAGGCCCCTCCCCCAGAAGATCAGCAAGAACAGCCAGCCAAGACCAAGTTTACCGATCAATGAGAATGGCAGAACTCCATTGCTAGGGGAATACTGCACATAGAATCCATGGCTTTTTCCCCATGATTCCTTAGTCTTTCAAAGTGAATTTTTTTAACTGTCTTTTCTTTTTTTGAATTTTTCTTTTTCCCTTCTTCAACCAACATCTTATCAATCCCTTTTTTTAAAAAAAAAAATCTTTTTTATTTTTCATTTTTAGATTCATATTCTATCCCTTCATAGTAGTTACCCTTATTTTTGGTATATATATATATATATAAGTTGTTCTCTCTTAAAAATTTTGGGATATAGTATCTTCTAACAGGTCAAAATATACCCTAAATCTCTAGTGTATGGCTTTATTCCAGTCTTCTGCCTGATCACATTCTCTCCCCCTTTTCTTTTCTAAATCCTCTTCTTTCTTTATTCAACCAACTTCTTACCGTATCAATTCCTTTTATAAAATTTTTTATACTTTTCATCTTCACAGTCATATTCCATCCCTTCATCATATTAACCCTTATTTTTGTACATATATAAGTTTTACTTTCTTTAAAATTTTGGGAGGCACTTTCTTCTAACAGACCAAAATATGCCCAGAATCCCTAGTGTGTGGCACTGATCTATGCACCAACCTGATCATATTTGATCATATTCTGTTTTCTTTGTTTTGTTTTGTTTTTGTTTGTTTGTTTTTATCTTTTTCTTTTTCTTTTTTTCCTTTTTTCTTTCTTTCCCTTTCTTTTCCCCCAGTTTCAGGTCTTTTCTGATTTGTTTAGAATATTTTCTGGGGACATTTTTATCCTGTTAGCATTTTGTCCTCTCATTCATCTATTCTCCTCTGGACAAAACGACAAGATGAAAAAAATCACCTCAACAAAAAGAACAAGAGGCAGTACCGACTGCCAGGGACCTAATCAATATGGACATTAGTAAGATATCAGAACTAGAGTTCAGAATTACGATTTTAAAGATACTAGCTGGGCTTGAAAAAAGCATGGAAGTTATTAGAGAAACCCTTTCTGGAGAAATAAAAGAACTAAAATCTAACCAAGTCTAAATCAAAAAGGCTATTAATGAGGTGCAATCAAATATGGAGGCTCTAACTGCTAGGATAAATGAGGCAGAAGAGAGAATCAGTGATATAGAAGACCAAATGATGGAAAATAAAGAAGCTGAGAAAGAGAGAGATAAACAACTACTGGATCACGAGGGCAGAATTCGAGAGATAAGCGATACCATAAGACAAAACAACATTAGAATAATTGGGATCCCAGAGAAGAAGAAAGAGAGAGAGGGGCAGAAGTTATATTGGAGCAAATTATAGCAGAGAACTTCCCTAATTTGGGGAAGGAAACAGGCATCAAAATCCAGGAGGCACAGAGAACCCCTCTCAAAATCAATAAAAAATAGGTCAACACCCCGACATCTAATAGTAAAACTTACGAGTCTCAGAGACAAAGAGAAAATCCTGAAAGCAGCTCGGGAGAAGAGATCTGTAACCTGCAATGGTAGAAACATTACACTGGCAACAGACCTACCCACAGAGACCTGGCAGGCCAGAAAGGACTGGCATGATATCTTCAGAGCACTAAATGAGAAAAATATGCAGCCAAGAATACTATATCTAGTATTCTAGATATAGTAGGCTGTCATTGAAAATAGAAGGAGAGATAAAAAGCTTCCAGGAAAAACAAAAACTAAAGGAATTTGCAAACACAAAACCAGCCCTACAAGAAATATTGAAAGGGGTCCTCTAAGCAAAGAGAGAGCCTAAAAGTAACATAGACCAGAAAGGAACACAGACAATATACAGTAACAGTCACCTTACAGGCAATACAATGGCACTAAATTCCTATCTTTCAATAGTTACCCTGAATGTAAATGGGCTAAATGCCCCAATCAAAAGACACAGGCTATCAGACTGGATAAAAAAACAAGACCCATCGATATGCTGTCTGCAAGAGACTCATTTTAGACCCAAAGACACCCCCAGATTGAAAGCGAGGGGGTGGAAAACCATGTACCATGCTAATGGACACCAAAAGAAAGCTGGGGTGGCAATCCTTATATCAGACAAATCAGATTTTAAACCAAAGACTGTAGTAAGAGATGAGGAAGGATATTATATCCTACTTAAAGGGTCTATCCAACAAGAAGATCTAACAATTGTAAATATCTATGCCCCTAACATGGGAGCAGCCAGTTATATAAGGCAATTAATAACAAAAGCAAAGAAACACATCGACAACAATACAGTAATAGTGGGGGACTTTAACAGCCCCCTCACTGAAATGGACAGATCATCTAAGCAAAAGATCAACTAAAGACTAACTAAACTAAAATAAAGACTTTAAATGACACACTGGACCAAATAGACTTCACAGATATATTCAGAACATTCCATCCCAAAGCAGCAGGATACACATTTTTCTCTAGTGCCCATGGAACATTCTCCAGAATAGATCACATCCTAGGTCACAATCAGGTCTCAACTGGTACCAAAAGATTGGGATCATTCCCTGCATATTTTCAGGCCACAATGCTTTGAAACTAGAACTCAATGACAAGAGGAAAGTTGGAAAGAACTCAAATATATGGAGATAAAGAGCATCCTACTAAAGAATGAATGGGTCAACCAGGAAATTAAAGAGGAATTTAAAAAATTCATGGAAACAAATGAAAATGAAAACACAACTGTTCAAAATCTTTGGGATGCAGCAAAGGCAGTCCTAAGAGGAAAGTATATAGCAATACAAGCCTTTCTCAAGAAACAAGAAGGGTCTCAAATACACAACCTAACACTACACCTAAAGACGCTGGAGAAAGAACAGCAAATAAAGCCTAAACCCAGCAGGAGAAGAGAAATAATAAAGATCAGAGCAGAAATCAATGAAATAGAAACCCAAAGAACAATAGAACAGATCAACGAAACTAGGAGCTGGTTCTTTGAAAGAATTAACAAGATTGATAAACCCCTGGCCAGACTTATCAAAATGAGAGAAATGATCCAAATCAACAAAATCATGAATGAAAGAGGAGAGATCACAACCGACACCAAAGAAATACAAACAATTCTAAGAACATATTATGGGCAACTATATGCCAGCAAATTAGATAATCTGGAAGAAATGGATACATTCCTAGAGATGTATCAACTACCAAAACTGAACCAGGAAGAAATAGAAAACCTGAATAGACCTATAACCACTAAGGAAATTGAAGCAGTCATCAAAAATCTCCCAAGAAACAAGAACCCAGGGCCTGATGGCTTCCCAGGGGAATTCTACCAAACATTTAAAGAAAAATTAATA
This sequence comes from Mirounga angustirostris, assembly GCF_029215605.1. NCBI lineage: Eukaryota > Metazoa > Chordata > Mammalia > Carnivora > Phocidae > Mirounga > Mirounga angustirostris. The sequence continues at coordinate 128,286,971 of NW_026991711.1, read as the reverse complement.
CGTATTCTTCTGAAACTGTTCCAAAAAATAGAAATGGAAGGAAAACTTCCAAACTCGTTTTATGAGGCCACCATTACCTTGATCCCCAAACCAGACAAAGACCCCTTCAAAAAGGAGAATTACAGACCAATATCCTTGATGAACATGCATGCAAAAATTCTCACCAAAATACTAGCCAAAAGCAACAGTACATTAAAAGGATTATTCACAATGACCAAGTGGGATTTATCCCTGGGCTGCAAGTTTGGTTCAACATCCGCAAATCAATCAATGTGATACAATACATTAATAAAAGAAAGAACAAGAACCATATGATCCTCTCAATAGATGCAGAAAAAGCATTTGACAAAGTACAGCATCCTTTCTTGATCAAAACTCTTCAGAGTGTAGGGATAGAGGTTACATACCTCAATATCATAAAAGCCATCTATGAAAAACCCACAGCAAATATCATTCTCAATGGGGAAAAACAGAGCTTTCCCCCTAAGGTCAGGAACGCGGCAGGGATGTTCACTATCACACTGCTATTCAACATAGTATTAGAAGTCCTAGCCACAGCAATCAGACAACAAAAAGAAATAAAAGGCATCCAAATCAGCAAAGAAGAAGTCAAACTCTCACTCTTTGCAAATGATATGATACTTTATGTGGAAAACCCATAAAACTCCACCCCCAAACTGCTAGAACTCATACAGGAATTCAGTAAAGTGGCAGGATATAAAATCAGTGCACAGAAATCAGTGGCATTCCTATACACCAACAACGAGACAGAAGAAAGAGAAATTAAGGAGTCGATCCCATTTACAATTGCACCCAAAACTATAAGATACCTAGGAATAAATCTAACCAAAGAAGCAAAGAATCTGTACTCAGAAAACTATAAAATACTCATGAAAGAAATTGAGGAAGACACAAAGAAATGGAAAAACGTTCCATGCTCATGGATTGGTAGAACAAATATTGTGAAGATGTCAATGCTACCTAGAGCAATCTACACATTCAATGCAATCCCCATCAAAATACCATCCACTTTTTTCAAAGAAATGGAACAAATAATCCTAAAATTTGTATGGAATGAGAAAAGACCCCGAATAGCCAGAGGAATGTTGAAAATAAAAGCAAAGCTGGTGGCATCACAATTCTGGACTTCAAACTCTATTACAAAGCTGTCATCATCAAGACAGTATGGTACTGGCACAAAAACAGGCACATAGCTCAATGGAACAGAATAGAGAGCCCAGAAATGGACCCTCAACTCTATGGTCAACTAATCTTCAACAAAGCAGGAAAGAATGTCCAATGGAAAAAAGACAGTCCCTTCAACAAATGGTGTTGGGAAAATTGGACAGCCACATGCAGAAGAATGAAACTGGTCCATTTCCTTATACCACACACAAAAATAGACTCCAAATGGTGGAAAGACCTCAATGTGAGACAGAAGTCCATCAAAATCCTAAGGGAGAACACAGGCAGCAACCTCTTCGACCTCAGCCGCAGCAACTTCTTCCTAGAAACATCGCCAAAGGCAAGGGAAGCAAGGACAAAAATGAACTATTGGGACTTCATCAAGATAAAAAGCTTTTGCACAGCAAAAGAAACAGTCAACCAAACCAAAAGACAACTGACAGAATGGGAGAAGATATTTGCAAATGACATATCAGATAAAGGGCTAGTATCCAAAATCTATAAAGAATTTATCAAACTCAACTCCCAAAGAACAAATGATCCAGTCAAGAAATGGGCAGAAGACACGAACAGACATTTTTGCAAAGAAGACATCCAAATGGTGAACAGATACATGAAAAAGTGCTCAACATTGCTTGGCATCAGGGCAATCCAAATCAAAACCTCAATGAATTATCACCTCACACCAGTCAGAATGGCTAAAATTAACAAGTCAGGAAACAACAGATGTTGGCAGAGATGTGGAGAAAGGGGAACCCTCCTACACTGTTGGTGAGAATGCAAGCTGGTGCAGCCACTCTGGAAAACAGTATGACAGTTCCTCAAAAAGTTGAAAATAGAGCTACCATATGACCCAGCAATTGCACTACTGGGTATTTACCCCAAAGACACAAATGTAGGGATCCGAAGGGGTACGTGCACCCCGATGTTTATAGCAGCAATGTCCACAATAGCCAAACTGTGGAAAGAGCCAAGATGTCCTTTGACAGATGAATGGATAAAGAAGAGGTGGTATATATAGACAATGGAATAATATGCAGCCATCGAAAAGAATGAAATCTTCCATTTGCAACGATGTGGATGGAACTGGAGGGTATTATGCTGAGTGAAATAAGTCAATCAGAGAAGACATGTATCATATGACCTCACTGATATGAGGAATTCTTTTTTTTTTTTTAAAGATTTTATTTATTTATTTGACAGAGAGATAGAGAGAGAACACAAGTAGGCAGAGAAGCAGGCAGAGGGAGAGGGAGAAGCAGGCTCCCCGCAGAGCAGGGAGCCTGATGCGGGACTCAATCCCAGGACCCTGGGATCATGACCCGAGCAGAAGGCAGCCGCTTAACTGACTGAGCCACCCAGGTGCCCTGATATGAGGAATTCTTAATCTCAGGAAACAAACTGAGGGTTGCTGGAGTGGTGGGGGGGTGGGAGGGATGGGGTGGCTGAGTGATAGACATTGGGGAGGGTATGTGCTATGGCAAGCACTGTGAACTGTGTAAGACTGTTGAATAACAGACCTGTACCTCTGAAACAAATAATAAATTATATGTTAAGAAAAAAAAAAGATAGCAGGAGGGGAAGAATGAAGGGGGGAAGTCGGAGGGGAGATGAACCATGAGAGACTATGGACTCTGAGAAACAAACTGAGGGTTCTAGAGGGGATGGGGGTAGGGGAATGGGTTGGCCTGGTAATGGGTATTAAGGAGAGCACATTCTGCATGGAGCACTGGGTGTTATATGTAAACAATGGACCATGGAACACTACATCAAAAACTAATGATGTAATGTATGGTAATTAACATAACAATAAAAATATTAAAAAAATAAAGCTACCATAATCAAGGCACTGTGGTATTGCTATAACATCAATGAAACGATAGAACAGAATTGAAAGTCCTTTATATTTATGGTCAATTGATTGTCAACAAGTTGACAAGGCAAGTTAATGGGAAAATTAAAGTTTTTTCAAGAAATGGTTGTGGGAAAATTGAATATCCATATGCAAAATAAATGAGCTTAGACCGGTACCTCACATTATATGTAAAAATTAACTCGAAATGGATCATAGACCTAAATATAATAAATAAAACTATAAAACTTCTGAAAGCACTCAAAGGATAAAATCTTTATGAGGTGTAAGTCAAGATTTCCTAGATAAGATACCAAAGACAAGGGGCACCTGGGTGGCTCAGTTGTTAAGCATCTGCCTTTGGCTCAGGTTATGATCCCAAGGTCCTGGGATTGAGCCCTGCATCGGGCTCCCTGCTTGGCGGGAGGCCTGCTTCTCCCTCTCCCACTCCCCCTGCTTGTACTCTCTCTCTTGCTGTCTCTCTCTCTCTCTGTCAAATAAATAAATAAAATCTTAAAAAAAAAAAAAAGATACCAAAGACAAGATCTATAATAGAAAGAAATGATGAATTAAACTTCATCAAAATTTAAAACTTTTGCTTTTCAAAAGATAAAGAGAATGAAGAGGAGCCCTGACTAGGAAAAAAATATTTCCAAATCATCTATCTGATAAAGGTCTTATATCCTAAATTTGAAAAAATTTTTACAACTCCTCAAGAAGACAATAGGATTGAAACATAGGTATGGTAGCCAGGCTCTAGATAGCTGCCAAAGAACTCTTTTCTTTGGTGTTCCCTTGTGTAGTGCCCTCCCATGTTGTTTCACAGTTGCACTGAGTGACCAATGGGCTCTAGCAGGAGTGATGATATGTCACTTCTAAGGCTAAGTCATAAAAGCCATTGAGTCTTGTGCCTTGCTCTCTCCTTTGGATCAATCATTCTCAGATAAGCTAGCTGTCAGGTTATGAGGAAAGTTTCAGTTAACACTCTTGTGAGTGAAACATCTTGAAAGTGGATCCTTCAGTCCCAGTCAAGACTTAGGTGATTGACGTCTTAATTGCAATCTCATGAGAGACATGGAACCACAAACACTAAGCTAAGCATCTCCTAGATTCTTTTTTTTTTTTAAAGATTTTATTTATTTATTTGAGACAGAATGAGAGAGACAGAGAGCACATGAGAGGGGGGAGGGTCAGTGGGAGAAGCAGGCTCCCCGCCGAGCAGGGAGCCCGATGCGGGACTCGATCCAGGGACTCCAGGATCATGACCTGAGCCGAAGGCAGTCGCTTAACCAACTGAGCCACCTAGACGCCCAACATCTCCTAGATTCTTGACCCTCAGAAACTGTGTGAGATAATAATTTTGTTGTTGTTGTTTTAAGGTCACTAAGTTTGGAACAATTTTTTAAATGAAGTAATTGATAACCAATGCAATGGACAAAAGATTTAAATGGATATTTCACCAAAGAAGATCTATGAATGGCTAATTATTACATGAAAAGATGTTCACCATCATTAGTCATTAGGGAAATGCAAATTAAATCCACATTGTGATACACTACAAACACACTAGAATGACTATAATAAAAAATACTGGCAATACCAAGTATTGGTGAATGTGTGGCAAAATGGGAACCTTCACACACTGCTGGTGGGAACATAAAATGTAAAAACGTGTATTAAAAAATTAATAAACCAACCATACACTCCAGCAATTTTATTCTTAGATATCTACTTAAGAGAAATGAAAACATACGTCCACACAACACTTATATATGATTATTCATAACAGCATTATCCATAATGTTCCCCAAACTGGAAAAAATCTACATGTCCATTGACTGGTGAATGGATAAACAAAATGTAGAAAATCCATAAGAAATATGGTATATCTATACAGTGAAGTATTTTTTAGCAATAAAAGGGAACAAAAAACAGATGCACCCTATAATGTGAATGAGCCTCAAAAACATTATGGTAAGTGAAAAGCCAGACACAAAAGGCCACATATTGTATTTATTTCACTTACATAATATTTCCAGAAGATTTAAATATGTAGAGACAAAAAACAAATTACTGGTTGCCCGGGGCTGGACATGGGAGTGAGGATTGATTGTAAATGGATATGAGGGAACTTTTGAGGGTAAGGAAAATGTTTTGGCTGGCTCTTAGTTTCAGCTCAGGTCATGATCTCAGGGTCATGAGATTGAGCCCCACATCGGGCTCTGTGCTCAGGGCAGAGTCTGCACTCAGTGCAGAGTCTGCTTGAGTTTCTTTCTCCCTCTGCCTCTGCCCCTCCCTCCTTCTGCTCGTGTGCTCTCTCTCTCTAAAATAAATAAATAAATCTTTAAAACAAAAGAAAGAAATTTGGAAGTTTATACTATCTAATTTTGAGTTTTATTATAAAGCTAACATAATCAAGACAGTGTAGTGGGGGCACCTGGCTGACTGTTGGTAGAGCATGCAACTCTTGATCTTGGGGTCATGAGTTTGAGTCCCATGTTGGGCATAGAGTTTACTTTAAAAAAAGACAGTGTGGTATTGGCATAAAATATGGGCACTTACAAAGATTTGTATGCCTGCAATAGGTGAATTTTATGGTATATGAATTATACCTCAATAAAGCTGCTACAAATAATATGAAAGAGGTACAGAGAACTGTGATAGAGGGAGAACCTAATTTTAAATGAAGGCACCTGGGCAAAATATGAATGTGCAGAAATTGAGGTAGAATTCAAAGATGAAGAACTTGTGGTAGTGGTTTAAAGGGAAAGGCAGTTCTGGTCTGCAGAAAGATTAAGGATGCAAGGCTGTGTATGGGGTGCCTGGGTGGCTCAGTCGGTCAAGTGACCCACTCTTGATTTCAGATCAGGTCATGATCTCAGGGTTGTGGGATGAAGCCCAGCTTCGGGCCCTGCGCTCAGCAGGGAGTCTGCTTGAGATTCTCTCTCTCCCTCTGCTCTGCCCCTCCTCCACTCTCTGTCTCTCAAATAAATAAATCTTTATTTATTTATTTATTTATTTATTTATTTATTTATTTATTTATTTACTTTTAAAGATTTTATTTATTTATTTGACAGAGAGAGACACAGCGAGAGCAGAAACACAAGTATGGGGAGTGGGAGAGGGAGAAGCAGGCTTCCCGCAGAGCAGGGAGACCGATGTGGGGCTCGATCCCAGGACCCTGGAATCATGACCTGAGCTGAAGGCAGACACTTAACAACTGAACCACCCAGGCATCCCTCAAACAAATAAATCTTTTAAAAACAGAGAAAGATGCAAGGCTATGGAATAAGCCGTTTTGACATGATTAGGAGCCTAGTGTCTGTAGTGGTGAGTGTGTAGAATTAAGAGTAGATGTGGAATGACAGACATTTATCTTATAGGCCATGGGAAAAACTAACCTCATAATTTCCAGTCCTGACCTCTTCTTTATACCTCATACTAAAAAGTCTATTTGCAAGACTTCACCACTGATGTTCCCACACATCTTAAATTAAACATGCTCTAATTTGTTGCTAACTCCTTCCCAAGTTCTCTGTCTCAGTTGATGACTACACCATCCACCCACTTGCTCAAGATAGAAACTTAATTATTTTTAATGCTTCAGGGTTTGTTTCTCCACATCAGATCAATCAGCAAGTTTTACTGCTTTATTTTACTTCCTACATTTTTCTCTGATCTTTATTTCTTAACCTCTGTACCTTAACTATCTTAGATCAGACTCTAGTCTTCTTGCTGGACTGTTGAAATTATCATCAAGGTAATTTCCTTGTTTCTAATCCTGCCTCATTTAAGTATATTTATAACATAGTTTTCAGTGATTAATTTGAAATTCAGATCTGATCATGTCAATCCCTTGATTAAAACCCTTCAACTGCTTCAACGTCTCATCATCTAATGGAAAAAGTTCAGGGTATTCAACCAGACTTTTCATTTCTGACACATGCCTATCAGACTGTCTTACCAGTCCCTACTGCTTTCTAACTCTATCTTACCGTTATGCTTTTCTCAGTCTTCCCACATCTACCCAACTATCTTCACTGATAAGGCCCAACTCAGTACTTTCAGGAAGTTCTCTTTGAACTCTATCTCCTTTGTGCTTGATTAGATGGTGTTGTCACCAAGTTGGGCATTTTTTTTTTCATCATTGTTTGCCACATTTTGCATTACAATGAATAGTTTATGTGTTTCTCTCTTTCCAAGTTGTGAGTCCCCTGAAAATAGGGCTTGCATCTTTCTCACATTTGTAATCCAAGAGTCTACCACTATATCTGATGCACAGGAGAAGCACAAAATGTACTTACTGAGTGAAATGAATGGATGGGTCAAAGTAGATAATCACTGGTGATGTAGAGAATGGATTGGAGAGGGAGAAAGCTTGAGTAAATGGCATCATTTTAAAAATGGTTCAGGTGAGAGTTAATGAAGCTCCATCTTTTTAAAATTTTAGCAATCAGACAAGGAAGACATATTTCATGAAACTTTAGAAGTAGATTAATTTTTAGTGTTCTTGAATTTGACAAGACTCAGCAGTACACAATACAAAATAAGTTTTTTTAAAAAAATATTATATTTATTTATTTGAGAGAGAGAGAAAGAAAATGAGTGAGGGGGGGAGGGGCAGAGGGAGAGGGAAAAGTAGACTCCCCGCTGAGCCGGGAGTCTGATGCGGGGCTCAATTCCAGGATCCCAGGATCCCAGGACCCCGGGATCATGACCTGAGCTGAAGGCAGATGCTTAACTGACTGAGCCACTCAAGTGCCCTCAAAGTAGGTTTAATAGTGTGCCACAGCAAATGGTAGGTGTGAATCTGAAGCATGTCCCTGTGCTTTGTTCTAAGCTTAGGATGCCAAGCCTTCTCCATCTCAAGTGGCAAATATCACTGATTAGTGTGGCCACCAAGGGTGCTGTGTTTAGAAGGACTTTAAAACCACATATCAGTTCCTTAGAAGAAATTACCACAATCAATTATTAATGTCTGTCATTCTGTCATGGTTACAGAAAGGTAGTGTGACTCTGTGAAATTAGAGGATTTTTCCCAAACTGTATTTGTTCCTATTCAACACCAAATGAATGACTTGCATATGTAAATGGCATGCTTATCTAAATTACAGATAACACAAAACTAGGAAGACAATAAATATGTTGGGCAGCAATCATATCAAAATGAATTTATAGCTGGCAGCATTGCTCTACCAAAATTAAATGCAGCTGGATTAAATGTACAATACTATACTTGGGTTAGAAAAATCTTCTTAGATGTTGGAAGAGAAAAATATTTAAGAATTTGATGTAATAGCAAACACAATAGAAGTAAATAGCATGTTGAGGCAAGAAGCGTAATGCCCTAAGGAAGGTAATAGTTCTGGTTTACTCTGTGATGACCTAACTTGACTGGGCATTTGTCCTTAAATTTTGGCATTCACTTTAAAAGGAACTTTGAAGGATGCCTGTCTGGTTCTGTCAGTAGAGCATGTGACTCTTGATCTCAGGATCTTGAGTTCAAGCCTCATGTTGGCCATCGTGTTTACTTGGAAAAAAAATAAATAAAAGGAATTTTGAGAGGAAACATGAAACCATATTATACTGGAAAAGTGAAATGAAGTTGAGTGGAAAATGGAACATTATCATGTGGAAGATGGGTTTGACTTATCCTCCATCTAAATTCTAGAACAACACTGGACACATGGATAGGCAAAAGAAAAGGAGGCTGGGATTTAATCCCAAGGATTAGAGGACTCTAAAAATAAAATTGGCTGCCTTGAAAGAGTGTCACTGCTTACTACACCACTTACTTGCCAAGAACCCATTATGTTACTGGTTTCTGTCCAGAACTAATACCTAGGTCTACATCTAACACTGGCTGATTGATTTTTTCATGAATTCAACTATATTATAGAGCATTTTGGGCATGAGATGCTGAAGATTGAGTTCTGGTGCTGGTTTTGCCACTAAAAAACAATAATGAGGGTGATCCTTTTAAATATGAATTAGATTATATCATTTCTCTGTTCAAAGCTCTCAAATGGCTTCTCATTTCCTTCAGAGAAAAATTCAGATCTTCTCAATGTCTTCAAGGTTCTACACTTTCTGGTCTCCTTTTATCTCCAATCTTCTACTTCTCCTTGCTCTATCTCCTATTTGTCTCACCTGAATACTCAAACTGGCTTCTGGGCTATTCCTCAAATATCCCAGACACATTCTGACCATAGAGCTTTTGTTCTACCAGAGCTTTGCCTAAAATTTTTTTATGTTTCATAGAATTTCCAAATGCACAGTTTTTGCTTGAAATTTTAGATGCATAGGACTTCTTGAGGCATTGGAAAAGTTGACAACAATGAATTCACATTCCTAGATAGGAACATCAGCCAAGCTGAGCAGTTTAGCACTTCTTCCTTTGAATGGGACATGGGTTTTCCAGTTCACAGGTCCCAACCATGCTGAAACACACATTAATTACTAGTTTTGCCTCCAAAGGACCTGGTAGTGCATTAACAGTGCTTCTCAAATTTTAATCTGCATAGAATCATCTGGAGAACTTGTTAGAATCAAAACTACTGGGCCAACCCCAAATATTCTGATTGAGGAGGTCTGGTTGGGGCCCCCAAATGTGCATCTCTAATAAGCTCCCAGGTGCTAAATTTATGGTCTGAAGACTAAATTTCAAATGGCATTATATTATAATATTTTCATTTATGGTAGTTTTTTCTTCCCAAACATTTTATTTTAAAATTAATAATCAGGAACTGGTGTTTTTAAAATATATATTACTAAATCCTGAATATTATTGTACTTTATTGTGTACAAATGGTAACAATTAAGCTGCTTAGTCCCCTTATACCTTCAGGTCATGAATTTTTGGTTCTTTGCTCCCCCAAGGTAAATCAGCTGTCTTTTGAGTTTAGCCTGAGATACAGTGTTGAGAATTGGCTCTCCAGAGGGGCACCTGGGTGGCTCGGTTGGTTAAGCGACTGCCTTCGGCTCAGGTCATGATCCTGGAGTCCCGGGATCGAGTCCCGTATCGGGCTCCCTGCTCGGCAGGGAGTCTGCTTCTCCCTCTGACCCTCCTCCCTCTCATGCTCTCTGTCTCTCATTCTCTCTCTCTCAAATAAATAAATAAAAAATCTTAAAAAAAAAAAAAAGAATTGGCTCTCCAGAATAAACTAAACAGGTATTAGCATTTCAATAGCAACTTATATCTGAGTTATTTTGAAAATGCATCTGGTACCAAATATTAATAACTTCATAATAACAGAGAAACCAAGACTCATGACTGGGAGGTAATGATCATCATCAAATAGTATTTATGGAGCACATGTGGCCCATCTTTTAGACAAAGCTGGGACTAGCAATAAATCTCACTATGAGGATGAAGCAGAGTTGATGACCAAAGGACTACATCATATTCTAGGGGATTGCTTAGGGTATTCTCTCAGATCTCACCCAAAAGTTTTAGGAGTTGGAAAACTCACATGCTGTTCAGGAACAGTGGCTGCTGACCTAGGCAGCAATCCTAGGAACTCACGAGAAATGAGTGGGACTGGATATGGCTCAGAATTAAGACTACTTCTTCTGAAAGAACTTATTTCCCATCCATTGGTGGCAGAGGCATAACTCTATCAAATTCTATAGGGAAAACTCAACAGATTGGCTCTTAGGGGCTGATACTACTTAGGAACTACTATGAACATAGAGCAGTCACTGACTCTTAACTCCACTTGTTCTGGCTGTGAGAGAGAAATCTGACTTTTGATCCCAGAGGATATTGAAGCATACATTCTTTACTTGAAGTCAAGCCAGGTAGCAGTCTGTTGTCTTTGTGCTCCTTCTCCAGTTGTTTCTCTGGATTGGAGTCTGGTATCTCTTTTCCTGGTATCAGCTAGTCTAAAAGTCAGTAAACAATTATCTGCTGAGACTATATGCCAGACACCATTCTAGGCACAGGAGATCTAGCAGTGAACAAAGAGTTAAGCTCCTGCTCTCAAGGAACATACATTCTAATTGTCTAAGATAGACACGGAGCACATAAATTAATAATTAAGCTAAATTCATTTACTGTAAGTGCCTTCAAACAGATAAAAGAGGGGTAAAGTGATAGAGAATGACAGAGGTGGAGGGGGTGCTTCACCTGGGGAAGTCAGAGAAGGCCTCTTTAAGGAGGGCAGATGCTTCAAGCAGAGGAATGGCATGTGAAAAGGCCCTGAGAGAGAAAGAGAGTTGGACTTTTCAAGAGAGCAAAAGAAGGTGGAAAGTGTAGACAGATGAGGGCAGAAAACAGATGGGGCCAAGATCATTTAGAACCTCATGGACCATGTTATGTATTTCTGTTCCATTGTATGTATAATGAGAAGCCATTGGAGGAATTTAAGCAAGGGAGTAACATAATTTAATTTATATATTAGAAAGTCCTGTGTAGGGGATAAAATATAGCGGACTAGGGTCTGGTTAGGGAGACCTATGAAGAGCTATTCCTGTAGTTCAGACTGATAATGATGTTGGCTGGAATTTAGTTTTAGGAGCAGAGTTGGTAAGAAATGGTAGATACAACAGGATATGGGATGATAAGAAAAGACAGACCTCAAGAAGGACTTCTAGATTTTTGACCTGAGCAAGTGGGTGGTACTTCCCCACTCTCCATTTAATAAACTATGGAGGACTGTAAAGGGCTTGAGAATGGATTTGGATGGAGGCCTGGCATGGAATCAGGAGATCTGTATTGGCTATATTATGTGGAGATGCCTATTGTATGTCCAAGAGGAGATATTGTGGAGGCAGTTGATACATAAATCTGGTACCCAGGGGATAGGCACGAAGTTGAGGTAAAAATTTGACTCATCAACATATGGATAGTCTTTGAAGGGTTTTATCTCTTATGTGGTCCAGTGGATGAAAGAGCCCTGATAAAATGGCCCTTTCAGCATCAAGGCACCTTGCGAAGTTTAATGCAGAAAGGACTCAGGATTCAGAAGTTAAGATAAAGGAGCAGGTACCTCCAGTAAACCAGCAGAATCATTTTTAGGTAGCAGACCTTTGGACTGCTGGTGGGTATCTAGACAAGCTAAAGTTGTGAGCTTTCTTTGACAAGGTGATTGCGTGTTTAGAGTTAAACATTCTCATGCATTTCCTCTGAAAATGACATAGACTAGGTACATAGAAATGTTAGACTCACCTGAAGGGGGTAAATCTCTGTTAGTATTTAACTTTTAAACTTCCACAGGCTTTTAAATAAAGATGGTGTAATAATACACCCCTAGGGTTTGGTACAATGGTAAATACTAGGCAAAGGAGACAGAGAGACCTAGGTTCAAATTCCCATCCTCCCATTTACTAGGTTAGGCAGGTAATTCAGCCAGTTTCCTCATCTGTAAAATAGGGATACTTAATTTATTGTTGGAAACATTAAAGATAAAGTATATTATCTGACATCTAGAAGTCTACCAAGGACTAATTTAACTGTGGTTATTATTTTTAAAACTGAGACATGGACATTAGAGCTTGAGGTCCATATATGGGAATGGTAGGTCTCATCTTAGATTGTTTAGATTAATAACTAACATCATAATACATGAGTTTTCTTTCTTTTATAATTTTGAGCTGATTCTATGGTATCTATCAAGGGCTGCTCAGCTGCACGATTTCAAAGCAATGTCTGTTTGGCAGCCTGAACAGGAGGCCCAAAGAAGTGAACACAGCCCTCCAATAAGTGAAGAGAAGACAGGAAACACACAAATGGCAAAGTTAATCATGTGTCCTTGGCCCAGTGGCTTACCTTCTCTGACCTGCAACTTCCACATCTTTAAAACTGTGACATTTGTGGTCATGCCTTCTTCATAAAATTTCTAAAGCAACTAGCACAGTAAAAAATTAAAATAAAACAAAGATTTCTTCCTCACCCTCCTACCCCCCATTCCAAAAATCTGAATCCATGGTTGACAGCACTTAATGATAAATAATAGCGAGATCTTCAGTCTTTCTTGTGGGCCCCACGCTATGAATTGCAGCAGGTCTTTTGCTAGCCTTTGGTCCTATAAAGACCTAGAGACACTGGCTCAGAGACTGGCTTGCTTGGCAGAGCCTTTTCTGCTTTCCTTGTGCAGCTCAGAACCAAATAAATAATTAAACTCTTAAGTTGAGTAACTGATTTTCAGCAAGTGAATTTCTCCTATGAACTGTGAGAGAGTTTAGTTGAAATGGGTACTGCATGAAAATCTATTATTTTACAGAGCCTACAGTTTTCTGCAAACCCTATAAATATTTCTTTCTGAATGAACAGTATATTCCAGTAGGTGGAGGGTTACCTTAATCACCTAAATTGTGTGACTTCAAGATTGATCCCAGGGGCCCCTCAGCCTCAAAGGCCCTAATTTCTAGAGGATTCCTTGGGCAGTAGCCATACTTCTAGATACACAATGAACATTGGCTGCTAGGTAGGTTGTTACATAAAGGTAAAAGGGGATGACAGTTGCTACATGGTCTGGTTTTTATTTTTATTTTTTGAAGACTGCTAGAATGAACCCTGATTGCAAGTATCATTTTAACTGCATTGTGTGAAATTTCCCTAAGAAAAGTCATTCCTTTTGTTTTTAAGTCATTGCTTTTCTAGAAATGCCCTGTTGAAATTTAGATTCTCCCCAGTCTCTAACACATTAACTGCCATCAGTTATAGACATCTTAGAGGAGGTTGATGTAGGAAAGAAGAAGGTAAAAAATAAATTTATTTTACTACACAGAAGATCTAGACTATGGGTGGTGAGAAAAATCTAGTTGTTATGCTGTGAGAGAGCAAGCATAAAGGAGGCTGAGAGTTTCCAAATACAGGTTTCCCTATTTCATGGTTTGGCCTTTGGATGGCTTTGATGCAGATTAGCCATAGTATCCTGACTGAGCCTATGTGCTGATAAAGGAATGGAGTGGCTTAGCTTGTGTCAGAGGACCTCAAACACTGTGAGGAGAACAGGCAAGTTGTCCAATAATGTAGAGATGTGATCACTGTCCTTCTGTCTGCCTATAGTTGAGAGGTAAATAATGATAGCTTAGGGCTCTGAGTATGGGTAGTTATTTCACGTGTGTGTGTGTGTGTGTGTGTGTGTGTGATGGGGCAGGGGAGTCAGATGATCTGAGGTAAGGAAAATAATAAGTAATTATTCTAGGTTCACATGGATGAATATAAATTGGAATCGTCATATGATATGTTCTATAGAACTGTACATATGAGAATATTTTAGATGCCAGGTAACACTAATAAGAAACATAATCTAAGCCAAAATGGTGATTTATAATATGGAATGGGAGCACTAAGATTTCATTTCTACCTCAGTTTTTACCATGGTCCAGTTTATCTTTCAGACAAAAATACTATCTTTTACCAGTATCTCATGATAAAATACCCTTAAATGTATTTTGTTTGCCTTTGAAAAAGTTCTTTAAAAATTAGACACTATTTTCAAGAGTTTTCTGGATGCTTCCTCCTTCTACAGTCTTATCTTTCATTATTTTCCAAAGTGCATACTCTATGTTAGTAGGTCGTTCTTCCCATGGGTCTGATTTCAAAACATATATTCCTGATCCCAGGAATTTATCACGCTCTCTCCATGTCTAAGAGGTATTTTTCCTTAATTTTAACATATCTAATCCTGCTCATCATTCAGGATGTAACCCAACTGCTACTTCCTCCATGAATTCTTCCCTATTCCTCTAAAACTATATTTGAAATCTTAAGCCGGTGTTGGCAAACTTTTCTATTAGGACTGGATAGTAATTTGTGGACACATAGAATCCCTTGCAATTCTGCTGTGGCAGCCATACCTAATACATTGAAGAATGATCATGGCTTGGTTCCAATAAAACTTTATTCATGAACACTGACATTTAAGATGGGAGGAGTGCTGGCTTCATGGGCATGTGACCAGTGCAGGTTGCTCAGACAGTCCTGTACTTAGAAGGGTCTCATGCTTACTTTAATACTTTGCTATTATCATCTTGAAATTCTTAATCCTTTTTAAACAAGAAGCCCTCATTTTTATTTTTCATTGAGGTCTTATGTACCCAATCCTGGGTGGGAGTACATATTTTATTAAATGTCAGGATTTACTGTAAAACTATAGGAATTTAGACAATGTGGCTTTGGTGCATGGTTATATAAATTGTTGGACTTCACAGTTCTAAGGACAGAATAGAATTAAGAAATGGTGCATGCTTATATGGACCTTTGATGACAAAGGTGGCACTCACTGCAGAACAGTGGAGAAAGACTGCAAGATGGAACTGAAACAACTGGGTATATATTCTGAAAAAAACATGAAATTGGATCTCGAACTCATACTCAGAACTTAGTGTGGATTATAGACTTAAATGTAAAAGGTAAAACACATAAGGCTTTAGGAGACCATATAGGAACTTCTTCACCTCAGAGTAGATTAAGGTTTCTTACATAAGACACAAAAAACAGTAACCACAATGAAAAAGATTTATAAATTCAGCCACATTATTGTAGTTGAAATACTGAGAGGCATGGAGCCCAGCAGCCAACTCCATAAAGTCTCCATTTGACTCTATAGAGTCAAATACCAGGATCACAATACTGGGAATGTAGGATTAAAGGAAAAATTATAGAGGAGATCTGAGAGATAATGGCAGAGAGAAGCAGTAAGGACATAGAGACTATGTTGGCAATCTGGAGCCATTTCCCTTCTAAAGATAAATGATTATAGCCCATCGATTATATCCACATGTTACCTAAACTCCTTTCAGTGGAAAGTACAACCTGCGGGGATTGTTCCAGTTATCTATTCCAGCATAACAAACCACTCCAAAACTGAGTGGCTTAAAAGAACAGCAATCATTTATTGTGTCCACGAATCTGAAATTTTGGCCAGGCTCAGCAGAGATGGGTGGGACAGCTCAAATGAGGAGAGAGATTTGCTCCTAAAATGGTTGTTTATATGGCTGCCAGGTTGATTCTGGTTGTTGATTCTTCTTTGACCAACCACTCCATGAGGCACCTCGGGCTTCCACACAGCGTGGTGACTGGGTTTCAAGAGCAAGGATCCCAAGATAATTGGGAAGTAGAAGCTGCCAGTGTCATTTACACTATGCTTTATGAGTCAACTAGCTATAGATTCCAAGGGGAGCGAATGTGGACGCCATTTATCAGGCGGTGGCATGTCAGAGCATCTGGGACCAGTCTTCCACATGAGCAGAAGCAAACATCAAATCTAAGAGATGGAGTCACGAATTTGATAGCCTGAAGGATTACACGTGATTTAATAAAGAGATACCTGCGGCAGTCATTGGAACTGCTGTGATCTGTACTTTGGATCCCTGCACAGTTTTCTGGGTGCAGGAGACATCTGTTTGCTCAGTGATCATGTTAAAAAAAAAAATATATATATATGTTTTTCTAGTAACTGGAGAGGGTCCTGATCATTTGGAAGCTCCCAAGAAAAAATTTTCAGGTTTTAGGTTTTTGGTTGAACTCACTGAACATAACCCAATTAGGTGGAAGTACATACAAACCCCTCAGTTTTAAAAAAGACTTTCCTTTATATATGCCTGGTATTCACAGCTGCAACACTGTCTGTCCCATAACAATAAGGCTGATCACACATTCAAAATGACCAGAGGCTGCAAAATAAGTAAATAGATAAGCTTCTATTAAAGATCCCTTAAAATGCTTCCAAGTTATGAAATTGCTCAAGTTTGCTTTGCCTACACATGGAGAAAAACTCATACAATTAAGCTTTGATATTCATATTTCTGATACTGGAGTGGCATATAAAAATTGTAGGATGTCTTTAGGAATAGAACTGATTGTTGAGTGATTCTGAAATCTGTTTGATCTGTAGTTCACATTACCAGGAGAAAGGAAAGAAAACGAAGGGAAATACCTTTCTGAGTGCCGGGCACTGGATGGAGTGCTTTTCATCTGTGATCTCATTTACCCCCCAAACAACTGTCGGTGACAGGTATCATCAACCCTGTTTTTACAGCTAAAGAAATTGAGGCTCAGAGAGGCTGAATAACTTGGCCAAAGTATCACAAAAGAGTCTTCACAGGTAGGATTTGAACCCATGGCTGTTTGATTGAAAAGCCCTTGCTCTTTCTAATATATTAAACTGCCTCTGAATTCAGAGGCCTGTCCACAGCAAGAACTTGAGAACTTGGTGGTGTTCAGTTTGATATTAAAGGAAGAATTGTGAAGTATTCAAAATGTTGCACATTGAAGCTAATATGTCATTTTACATTGCGTGTCTTTTAGGGTCATAAGCACTTCATATTTCTACATTAAAGTATACCAGAAGGGGTTGAAATATTAACACTTCACATTATCTTTGAGAGAAGCACAAAATCATGCTGTGAGTGGGCATGCTTGGCCTGCAATGGGCTTGATCATCAGGCATGTTGGAACCTCCATTGCAAAAATAGGCCAGGGAGGAAGAATAGGAAGCTAGGAGAGGAAGTCACAAAGATCATGGGCTGGGTGAAGTGATCCAAGTCTAGTGCTGCCCTTTGAGAGAGGAAAGCAACCGTCCAGTATAGTTTCCAAAGGAACCTGGTGAACCTGAAATGATGCAGGCCGGTGTCATCCATTATCCAGCTGGAAAGTGCAGCAATGACCATGTTCTGTCCAACTGGGAGCAGCATCATGTTTTGGTGTTGTCAGTCATCTCGGGAGAGGGGGCCAAGCCACTGGATAGGGTCAAGGGACAAAATCCAGCCTTCCCTACTCTGACAAAAATAGGAAGGAAACTAAAGACTCAACTACATGGACTGAAGGTTAGCGCTGAACTCTAATTCTGGAAGGAAACTGGAGCACTAAACAGGAAATTTAAGGCTGAAGCCTTAGCATACAGACTGGGTACTAGAAAAGGCTGTGCATAATATGACAGATACGCAAGGGCCTGGTGCTCAATGCAGGCTCATCAGATACTATAAAATTAATTCCAGATTCCCATGGCTGGTGAGTCTAAGCTCACAGAATAGTCTGCTTTCCTTGCTTTGTATTAATTTTTGAGGTAAAAAGACATGAGATCTTATAGTGCAACTGGGTCTAAAAGGCAGCTACTGAATAGGCAGTGCAGTTAACTTTTATTCAATCATCCCTTCCATTCTTCATTCATTAAACCATATTTATTCTAGCCCTTTATGTATAGGTATAGTGAAGTTCATTATTATATAACATTTCACAATTTAGGCTAGTAAATACTGCTTATGTAAACCATGCATGATTAGTTAATTTGGTCTAATATTATTTCTGATCAATCAGCAAACACAAAATCAATAATAAGTGCCTACTATGCATTAATTTCTTTACCTGATCAAGAAATCCTATCATTTCTGATAGCTTTTTTCATCAATAATTACGTATCTCTTATATTTGTATTCTTTCCCTTGAAATTCCCTTTTTTATTTTCTCCAGTCTGAAGAGATATTCAAGTGTCTTTGAAACAAAAGAATCCTCCTTTGAACCTTATCCAACATTAAAATAATACCCAGTATGTGCTGGATACAGTTCTACATGTTTTGTATGTCATCAGCCATAGCAACCTTGTAAAGTGGATAATATTATTTCTCCAATTTATGGATAAGGACACTGAGGCACAGAAAGGTCAAATGAATGGTTCAAGATCACACAGGTAGAGTTCAAGCAGGGACTTAAACCCAAGCAATCTGGCTCCTGAGTGTGTCTGTTTTCCTCTGTGTCATGTTCCTCTCTGGGAGTCCTCTTTACCTCTCCATCTTCTCCTCTCCTCTCCTCCCTTCTCCTCCTCTCTCGTCTTCTCTTCCCTTCTCTCTTCTCAGTCACTTTTCATGAAGGATTGTCTGCCCTATCAGGTTTCATCACCTGTATTCCATTTGATTCACACACCTCTCCAGATTTGTTTGGCCCCTGCTACCTCCCTGGTGCTTGGCTGCTTGCTCAATGGAGAATTTCCATATACACAGCTGTCTTCTCCCTTAATGTTTATTGTGGATTCCCCCAGGGCAATGGCTGGGCCCTGGCATTCCAGATCACACTTTCCCAGGAAAGAGTCACAGCTGTTCCAGTGCCAAGGTCTGAGCTGACTGGATCCACAAAGGCTCTGGCTCCTTCCACCACAAAGGACTCAGATGCAGAGCCGTGTGGCAGTGACAGCCCTGGAAGGCCCTGCAGCACAACTTGGGAGTAAGGGGAGTTAAAGTCCCTTAAGGTAAACTTTGACCAGTGGGAAAGGAGAGATGGAGTTTGGGGCAGGAGGAGATCCAGCAGATAAATTGCTCTTCCTCTTTCCCCCTCTTGGATTATTCCACACGGTGAGTGGTTCCACATGGTCTATCCAGACAATAAGCAGCCCGCTGGATTTTCTCAAAAATCTGTAGACTGCTCATCTTGCACCTCTTTATATTTGCTTTCCCTCTCTCCAACTTCATGTTCTTTTTTCCTCACTCCTGCTACCCTGAGATTGCATCTCTCCATGAAGTACTGGCTTCAGGCTCCATTTTCTATGGATTTCTAAGACACTAGGTTTTCTTCCACTGCAGTAGGCTATACGCCCACTTCTCTACTCCAACTGTTTTCACTGAGATTACCAGTGATCTCACTGCTAAATTGAATGAACATTTTTCAGTTCTTATTTTGTTTGAATTCTTCACTGCATTTAACATTTTGACCATTTCTCCCCACTACATCATGATCATATGTTCCCCTGGTTCTCTTCTCATCTGCTCAATGCTGCTATTTATATCATTTAGGTGCCATTTCCTTAACCAGACTTTAAATGCTGGAGTTGCTCAAGATTCTCAACTTTGCTCTTTTTTTTTTTTTTTTCTTAAATCTCTCTTTAGTTATTTCAACTTCTCTCATGGTTTCAACTACCTGTAATTTAATAGAGTCCAAATCCATTTGTTTAGCACAGAACCTTCCTCCTGAACTTCAGAGCCTGGATTTCTATTCCCCATCTGAATATTCTAGAAGCACATGCCACTTGTTATGTGCACAACTAAACTTACACCTGCAAGTCTATGTTGGTGTTGAATGTCTTTCATTTATACTTCAAGATCCACTTTCCACCCTTAAGTACCCTGCTTTGGGCTCAGGAAGGTGGACTTGTATGGACTACCAGAGCTCTCAAGAGCAACCTCTTGCTCTCCAGCTTCTGGTTGAGTTCAGCCACTTGGCAAGCAACAGTGGGACAGAAGAGGGAAGAAGAAGACTGAATCTGGTTCCTTATGGCTCCAGCATCCTCCTAAGAAGCTGCGTGCATCTCTTGAAACAGGGTCACAGCTCTTGTCAGACAGCCCTCTCTGCACAGCTAGTTTGGCCTCTTTGCCAATATGCTATACATTCTATCATATCACATTGTAATTATCTTCTCTCTCTCTCCCACAACTTCCTGCAGGCAAGGCCCTTATCTCATTCATTTCTGTACCCTAAATAACTGTCTTAGTTCCTGATGGATAATAGTATATTCTCAATAAGTGTTTAAGGTTTAAATATGTGTTCAAATCTATGCCAAATGGAAAAGGGAGAGAGAATAATGAGATTTTGCCCCACTCTCAAGGAATTGACAGTTCATTTGAGCAGCTAAGACTACTATGTGGAAACAATTAATTATTAAGAATTAATAAAAAGTCAATTTCTTCAACACTTTAAGAAATTGACTTCTCAGGATGTAGAGCTTTCTGTGCTATTAGGGGTCAGCAGGATTTCATAAACCAAGAAAAAGTGCTATGTATTGGAGATTTAACTTCCAAATCAGCTTGCAAATAAGTCACACACAACCAACATTCAAAACAAAAATCTCCAAAACAGAAACAGCAATTGCAGCAATAAACAAAAACAAAACACAATAAAACAAAACATTATCCACCTTTTCTCTTTCCAGAGCCTGCATTGTTACTCAAAAATAAGTGAAATTGACATTCTTTGGTATTCATTCTGAGCAAGAAGATGACTGGCTATTTCTAAGGTTGACTTAAATGTCACTCAGAGTTCTCTCTGCAGGTATTGAACTAGCCTGACCTACGGCTTTGGTTTTAAAAGATTATGGAAATCGGAGATGCGAGGTTGTGTGTGTGTGTGTGTGTGTGTGTGTGTGTGTAGATGTGGAGAGAGGGAAGCTGTAGACTCTATTCCAGAACCATAAAGATTCAGAGTAGAAATCCCACCAAAGCAGAGAGTTTTTGTGTTGCAGTGTGTTGCAAACTGTCTTGCCATTTAAAAGCCAATTAACATTAGCCCTACAGCAGAGCTTGGGCACTTACTGTTTCTGCAGAGTATGGAAGAGTTGTTCCTGATGACAGAGTTGGAGAGAATGGTTTTAGGAAACAATAACTCCTCAAAACTATCACTGATGCATTCATTAGGATAAGTGAGTCTATCATACACATACTACCTTTATTTTTAATTGTACAATTCTGTGCCTTTAAACACACCAAGGCTTCCTACTTGGGCCTGTTATTTGTGATAGCTCATCAGGGAGGTGAAATATGTAAACATGTTGAAAAAAAAGTGAAGCGATATTCATTTTATTAATTTTTGGTGCAGCGTAGACTACAATGTGAACAAACATTGATACAGGGTAATAGAACACCTTCTTTTCATACATTTGTATTAATAGCTCCAAACTCTCAGCCATATTCTTATCTGCCTTAAACTTCTTCCAGCTTTTCTAGTCATAGATTCCTCAAACCTGCATCTGGTTTACTGGAATGTTCTCTACATGTCTCTGTATATACCTTCTGACCATACCACGTTAGCACATACACATCATCTTTAGATTGGATGATCCATAGACATAATTTCCAAAAGACGCAAGTCCTTCATTAAGATCTTGCATCAAAAAAAAAAAAAAAAGATCTTATGTCATAATGACTGGTTGACAGAGGCCATTTGGACAAATGTTGGCATTGTGGACTTTATGATCAGCAGGATTAAAGACAGAGGAACTGACATGGGGCCAATTCTTAGAACATGGGCATAGTAAATCAGTATAGAGATGTGAACACGCTTTTAAGATGATTTTAAACTTGAGTAATTTAAAAAGTAGCACCAGTGTATGATTAGATGACTCAGACAGAAAGCTAGTCTAGTTTACTAAACACAAAACTTTTTTTGGAGTTAGATATATGTATTGCAGAGCATTTTATGGTAGGAATTACCCATTCATTTGTTGAACACACATATTGAATATACCGATTATGCCAGACATAAGCCTAGGTTCTGGGAAGGCAATAATGAAGACTTTCAATGATGATTTTGGGAATTTAGTGTGGGGAAAACCAAATCAGTGCTGGAAATGCCCAGAATCTGCAGAATTACAGTCCTTGGGCATTTGTGAAGAGTCATAAGTAGGAATATGTGTTCCTGTTTGGTGGGAGGAGTCTATGACTTGTGGAATGAGTGGGCATCTTAAGACACAGGGTGAGGGGCAGCCAGCTGATGTAGTGATTTTTTGAGAGAGGAACAAAAGAAGGAACAGATATCGTGGAAACAACGGAAGTGACTTCAGTTCAAGTAGGAATGACTATGAGTTCCACTGAAGGATCCAGTGTAAAGCCTTTATGGATCCATCAAGTTCATGACATGGTCTTGAGTTGATGGAAGATAGATTAAAGACAGAAGTCTAACTTGTTTCATTGCAAATAAGAATAAGGAGTTCTATCACCCATTGGAGAGGTATGTGCTATGGTGAGCGCTGTAAATTGTGTAAGACTGTTGAATCACAGACCTGTACCTCTGAAACAAATAATATATTATATGTTAAAAAAAAAAAAGAAGAAGAAGATAGTAGGAAGGGAAAAATGAAGGGGAGGAAATCGGAGAGGGAGACGAACCATGAGAGACTATGGACTCTGAGAAACAAACTGAGGGTTTTAGAGGGAAGGGGGTGGGGGGATGGGTTAGCCTGGTGATGGGTATTAAAGAGGGCACGTACTGAATGGAGCACTGGGTGTCATAGGCAAACAATGAATCATGGAACACTACATCAAAAACTAATGATGTAATGTATGGTGATTAACACAACATAATAAAAAAAAAAGGAATAAGAAGTTCTGTTCTCATTCATTTGGTGAGCAAACCATTTGAAAAAAATTGTTCTTTTATGCCTATTATTTAGATTTCTGAATTTATTTTGTTTTTGTTTTAATTTTTTCTGCAGTTACACGTGCAAGTGTTTTGCCTTAAACCAATCATGATTAATGACAATTTAGTCAAATATGATGACACGCATTACTAGCTTTCATCACAGAGGATGGCAGTGGCAGTGACTGAGAACAGAATTCTGGTAAGATTGATCATGATGGAAATTGAAGTTGGGCGTTAGTATAGAAATTTTTCTTTGTATTTTCAGATCCTTCCTGTAGGTATACTCACTCTTCATCCTTCTTGACTTGAAAATCTCACACTATGAAGGCCTGGGTAAACAAGATGTCCTCCTGGATTTATTTTTCAGATGACTCCTTGGAACGTATCATACCTCTTCTACTTCAGCCTACTGACTATACAACAGTTGTTTATCTAGTTTGGTATATCTATTTTCTCTATATATTTATCTTAATGGAATTGTATTGTGATAAGTGGTACTTCAATCCTGGTAGATTGGCACTCACAATTCACAGACAACATTGTTGGTGAATCAGTCTCCTCACTCAATATGAAAAACTGTAACATCTTTCAAACACATTGCAGATTCAAGAACACCAAAGTTTGGAAAACAGAATGCCAACTAGAGCACTATTTTGCCATGTGTATAGAGTGAGTGTGCATGTTTGTGTGTGTGTGTATGTATGTGTGTGTGCATGTTGTGAGAGAGAAAGAAAGAGACAGAGACAGAAAGAAAGACAGAGACCTACAGGAGGCAGAGTTCCTAATATCTTTTATAAGACAGAACAGAAATAATTTAAAAAATATACTCAGAATATATTTGATGACTAATGATACGCTTTCTTATAAAATTACAGATCCATATTTCACTTTCAGGAATAGACATACTATTTCCTTTCAGCTATAGACAAAGGCTCTTTCAGGGAAGACAGTATTTTACCTTACAATCACACAACATCAAGCCAGAGTCATTGTTCTAAAGGAACTGAACTTTCTGCCACTTCAACAACCCCTAAGTGCTGACTGTTAACTCATTTTTCTTTTCCTTTGATGTGACTGTGACAAGAAACAAATTCACAGAAGTGGAATTATCTGTGATGGTGGGCCATTGGATAGCTGACCTTGGAAAAATTAATACAATAAGTGAGCAGTAGTAGTCACTACAATCAGATCTGTGTCAGAGTTGCAATTAGGAATGGAGACTTTTGTCTGTTGCTAATTCATAATATTCCAGATACGGAGGTTGTGTTAAAGATTAGTTGTTAGATTTGTCATTGTTGTCAATGTTTGTTGTTGTTTGTTTACACGGAAACATATGGTTTTAGTGCTTTTAAGAATGATTTAAAATGTTTAATTTAAGTAACCAAGAAATGAATGTGTGTGTGTGTGCACATGTGTGTGCATGCATGTGTTTGTGTGTGTGTCTCCAATGAATAACATGATTTCAATAAGGCTTAAAGTGGAAGGGATCCTTTCTAGGGACAAGGCTACTTCAATATTTATTTCAGCTTGGTTTTGGAATGCTTGGTGTAATCTTTCCAAGGCAGTATGTTTACCTTTCTAATGTTATTCTTATGAAGGGAAGTGAGTTTACATTTCTCTTTGCCTCCTCCACTTGACACTTTTGTCTAAATGCGCTTTGGCCACATTCTCTAATATTCCCACTTCCATGGTGTATGATCATGCTGCTAACCTCTCTCTTCAGCTTCTATATACTTATCCTTGCTCTGCTTATGATTTAAATGTCACAATCTCCTATCCCAATTGACTTTATGTTTCCTTTTATTTAAATATTAGTGGGGCTCTACCATATTGAATCACACGAATGAGCCTATGAATTTATTCATTTATTTAAAAAGATTTTATTTATTTATTTGACAGAGAGAGAGAGAGAGCACAAGCAGGGGGGAGTGGCAGGCAGAAGGAGAAGCAGGCTCCCCGCTGAGCAGGGAGCCCCATGGGGGGCTCAATCCCAGGACCCTGGGATCATGACCTGAGCCGAAGGCAGACTGATTGCCTTAACCGACTGAGCCACCCAGGCTCCCTGAGCCTAAGAATTTAATCAAATAGTAGGTGAATTCAATCAAATATCCATCTAGTTTGGTTATTATTTTTACTTAATTGATGGATTGAGTAAATTTACTTAATTGATTGGTAATTTAGCCATGGGTCTTGTGTTATGAGTATATATATATAATTTTATATATTTGTGCATGTGTGTCTATATATATACATGTATCTTAAATGTGTGTGTGTGTATGTATATATATGTATATACATATATATCTCCTATCTTAAATACATTTGCATTTGTTGGTTCATTCATACATTCAGCCTGTCATTCAATCCACGCTCACCAATCAGGAACAGCACGCTAAGTATGACATGACCTTGACATTGATGAGCTTAAACTTAAATGGCATTTTGGTTTGACTGATAAGCCCTTACTAGCTAATAATAGTAGTAATAACAGCTAATATTTCTTGACCATTATTTATATGCTTGGCATTGTACTAAGTGTTTTATATGCATTATTATCTCATTTGATACTTATGGCAAGCTCATAAGACATGAATTATTTGGCTTTATTTTAAGATCAGGGATCTGAGGTCCAGAGAAATTTAGTAATCCATGCTAAGTTACATAGTTAATGAGTGATAGAGCCAGAAGTTGAATTTCGGCAGCCTAAATCCTGGAAGCTCACCCCTTCTCACTGTATCTACATACTTTAGGAGGACAGACCAGGATGGTATGTGTGTAATTTCCTGCCATAGCACCTGGCCATTTAGAGCCTTCACATGCAGGTTGATCCTGACAAAGGAGAAATAAATGCATAGGGCACTGAGTGACAGAGATAAATAAGGCAATTTGAGATTAAATATTTTCTAAATGACATTTCTAATATACAGATAATTAATAATATACTCTTTATCCTTCCAATTTTACATACCTCTATTTTTAATTTTTACTTTAACTAATATTTTAGAGCTGTAAGGTCTATTTTCACTATGAAACTCAAATATTTCATCCTAACATATACAGACACCAGGCAGGAATAAAAATTTAATTTCTGAGAATGAATGTGATATGGTTTAGAGAAATATTTTACGACTATACCTGTAATGCTAGAGAGTCCTTTCTCACAATTTTTCTTTTCCTTTAGGAATTTTAACTTTGAATTCCTATAATGGTATTGTAACATTCAGATGGCATCTCATCTTTCCACTTACTAATATGTTTGTGAATATACATACGTAAAGGATCATTATAGGCTAATGAGCCATATTTTAGATTTGTTCTTCTCCTGATGATCTTAAATGAGATTTCTTTTTTAATTTAGAGAAAGCACAAAGTTTGAGTCTAGATTGTTCATAGAGATCTGAAGGAGAAACTTTGCCCTTGGTGATTGCCTGGTTTTCTTTAAGATAATGCACATACATCTCTAAGCTGTTGTTATACTTAGAATGCACATTACTTGAAAGGTTGAGAATATTCTAATCTCTTGGGATACAGGTAAAATGGGGCGTCTGTGAATCTGAATTTTTAAATTTGCCAGATTTCAGAATGATCATATGGTTGTATATTTTTGTAGCTTTATCATAGAAAAAAGAAGCTAGGTTTGGTTAATGTTTTGCTTTTTCAGTTTTCCTATTGATAACATTTTTCCTTTAGCCTAGAGACTCGTAATTACACTATTAAACAGATTTTAATATCATTATTTACAACACAGATGATCGTTCCTACTATGTTATATGATATGAGGAAAAAAAATCTATTTAGGTTTCTGTTAAGGTTTAAATTGAACTCCTGCTCTGCAATCAATCAATCAATATTTTAGTGAATACATATCTTTTTTTTTTCCCAGCAAGTCGAAGAATGGAAGAGAGTTTAAAAAATAGTTCCACAACTCTCAGAAATCCAGGGCATCAACGTAGTTGTGTAGATGAGGCGTATTAGCCTAGAATGATTAAGAAGTGGTTCTGTCCCTGAAATCTTTGGAATAGTAACCCAGTCTCCTAATGCCTCAGTTCCTTTCTCTGAGATATTGAGATGGTAATTTCACCTTACTGAGATGCCAGGCAGATTAAATGAGATAATATCTAAAAACAGTTCTTCTGGGTTAGTTCCCCCTCTTTTACTAGATAAGGTGGAAGACTATCTCATGTGTTATCCTCTTAGTAGCCTTAATGCTTAATACAGTGTCCGGCCAAACACTAAATATGTTCTTAGTGAATAGATGCATTTTCTTGGATGATGTAAGTGCAGACTATAATTGTTCTAGGAATTCAGAAAAATGAAAGAGAAGTATGCCTGAAGCACCCAGGGAAAGATTTGTGGTCGAATTTAGATTTAAGTTGACACTCAAAGGAAATGCAGTATTTTGATAGGAGGAGAGGAAAAGGAAAGGAATTCCAGGGGGAAGGTGTATCTATAATAAATGAAGATACAGAAATGAGAGAAATAAGCATACAGAGCATTCTAAGAAGTGATAACCAATAAAACATTTACTGATAAAATAATAAATTTTAGAATTAACCCACATTTTTATTTATTTATATTAATTTTTAAATGTTTAATTGAAGGATAGTTGACATGTATTAGTTTTAGATATACAACATAGCGATTTGACAATTATATATATTACAAAATTACCATCTGTCACCCTACAAAGTTATTAAAATTTTATTGACCGTATTTCTTGTGTTGTACTTTTCATCCTTGTGATTTATTTATTTTATGACTGGAGGTTTATATCTCTTAATCCTCTTCCCCTATTTCAGTCATCCCCTTACGCCCTCCCTTGTGTCAACCACCAGTTTGTTCTCTGTATTTATGAGTCTGTTTCTGTTTTTGTTGTTGTTTGTTTTGTTTTGTTTTTTAGACTCCACATATAAGTGAAATCATGTGGCATTTGTCTTTCTTTGTCAGACTTATTTCACTCAGCATAATACCCTCTAGATCTATCCATGCTGTCGTGGATGGCAAGATCTCATTCTTTTTATGGCTGAGTAATATTCCATTGTGTGTATGTATCACATCTTCTTTAACCATTAATCTATTAATGGACACTTGGGCTGCTTCCATATATTGGCTATTGTAAATAATGCTGCAAAAAAGCATAGGGGTGCATATATCTTTTCAGATTAGTGTTTTCATTTTTCTTTGGGTAAATACCCAGAAGTGGAATTACTGGTTTTGATGATAGTTCTATTTTCAGTTTTTTGAGGACCCTGCATACTCTTTTCCAGAGTGCCTGCTCCAATTTACATTCCCACCAACAGTGCATGAGAGAATTAGCCCTGGTTTTTTAAAAATCATATGTGCCAAGATAAATTTCTAAAGATTAAAGCTTTAAGTTTCCTGCTAGCTTGTAACTACAGATAAGAAACTTAAAACATTGTAGAATAGCATTTCTGTTTCTAAAAGAGAAATGAGAAAAGTTATCCAAACCAGCATTCTTTATTTTTCTATTTGAAACATTATTTGCTATTTATAGTGATTATTGTTCAGAAGTGGCTAACTGATTAGAAAACCTTTTACATTTTCCTTGCTTTACATCAGAGTGACTTCTTGCATAATTTTAGTTCTAAGTTAAATTTCTATACCAGCTGACCAAGTTATTAATGGATAGTAGTGAGTCTTTCAGATTTGTGAACTGAAATAGAGGACCACAGACTCTATTTTACCATATAGATTCCATTTTTTCCTTCTAATTATGAATTTACAACTACATAGTTAAAATCTCATTTAAGTATTGTCAGCACAGCGATTTGGGGGCAGACAAATAGGCATGGCCATTTAAAATATGTGGAGGACACACAAATAGATTAATGCTTAAAGTAAAATCAATAATGAGTTTGAAACAGAACCAAAGAGTTCTCTTCTTAGACTCTGATTCAGAAGGCTTTTGATTTTTAGCATTAGGTGACTTTATGGTCACTTGCTTTCTGAACCTGCTCTGTGTGAATCTGACACAAACATTTTGCATGTCAAAAGTTGACTGACATTTTCTCTATATACATTTTAGTGTCAAGGCTAAACCCATCAATGAACAGAAAGTCTTTCTCAAGTAATAGTGTATCTGTTTACTGGTGTCTGCTGTCTGCTTTGAGAGTATTAGATCATCAAAAAGATATTAAAAACCTAACCTTAGTCATGGGAATAAAATAAAACACAATGATGATTTGTTATTTTATAAGGCTCAACCAATATTATGTTGATACTGACAGTTGAACAAATTATTAGGTTAGGAACTAAAGTGTCAAACTTGGCACGATCTATAACTATGATGACTGTCAATGGGCATTCATTAGTCTTACCTGCATATAAAATTTTATACAAA
Organism: Mirounga angustirostris; assembly: GCF_029215605.1. Classification (NCBI taxonomy): domain Eukaryota; kingdom Metazoa; phylum Chordata; class Mammalia; order Carnivora; family Phocidae; genus Mirounga; species Mirounga angustirostris. The sequence continues at coordinate 128,257,505 of NW_026991711.1, read as the reverse complement.
GAGTGAAATCATTGTTATCAGAAATCTAATGTTTCTTGCACAATTCCTTTTAATTCTTGGTAGAAACCATTGTAAGATATGCAGGAATGTTTTTTATTTTTTATTTTTTGAGAAATAGGAAAACTCAGATGTAGAAAGAACACCTCATTTGCTCCATCATTATAATACCATATTCTTTATGCATGTCATAGTTTTCAAAGCACTTGTACTACATTTTCGTGGAGAAGAAAGATCACTGGATAAGAAATTAAGATCAATGACCTAATCCCAGTTCTGCTATTAAGTAGACTGACCTTGAGTAAGTCTCTTTAAGTTTTTTGGGCCTTTATTTTCTCATTTACGAAATAGAGTAGTTTGACTAGAACATAGCTCAGGTGTTCCTTGTTGGAAAAATACTTTTAAAAAAATCATTCCTAATTTAACCCTGTGCAACAGGCAAGACAGATATTTTCTCTTGCTTTGAAAACAAGAAACCTGAGTTTTAGTGAGATTGTCACATAGTTTGGAAATGTTGTGGCAGGCCTAGAATATTAGAAATCTGAGGGCTTTACTATTACAGTGAGCCCCTCTTGAGATTTCGGTTCTCAAATCTGATTTGGCTCATTTGAGAAGTTATTCCCCTGAATATTTGTATTTATACCTTAAATGTCATCAACTGTTATCAGGAAAATAATTGAAAATCTCTATGTTTACTCCCATGATTTGTTAGTTGCCCTCTAGAGTCAACAAGGAGTGATCACATATAGGGAAGACGTTGGACTTTGTCTTGGAAAGCCAATCCTGTTGAGGCGGTGATAAGAAGGCAGTCTGATGAAGCAATGAGAGCTAAACTTGAAAACTTACCCTTTGCCTCTGAAGCAGTGTTAATCTTTTTACTCTACCCCGCCAAACAAAATGAGATAAATGAGTATGTTAGTGTAGATAAGCATTTAGCTGGACTAAACACATCTAGGAGTGATGACACTTTCTGCTTCCCACTGTGTGTATGCCTGACGGCACCTGGGAAAGCAGAGGGAGAGCTTGCTCTTTATTTATCCGTCCTGAGGTTATTTTGATCCTGTCCTTAACTTTTAAGAATGTTCTACTTAAAACCATGTAACTTCTCACAATCTGTATAAGTAATCAACATTATAATGTGAGCTTTATGAGGACAGAGATTTTTGTCTCTTCTGTTCACTGATGTATTCCCAGTGCCTGACAGAGTCTGGCACATAGTAGGTGCTCAATAAATACTTGTTAAACAGATGAAAAATTATCTCCAAAAAAATTCTTATTACGAAAAGAAAAAAGAAAGCCCTAGTGTTTTGTTGTTGTTTATAACCTAGAGTATCATATAAACATTTGTAAGTAGAACTAATTTAAATCTGAGAGACTTTTTTTGTTTTTACTGAGAGAGATTTTTCCTCCCTAGAAATGGATGTGCCATATTTGGAGATAGGTAGGACTTTTTTGGTTGTTGTTTTAGTACGTGACTTGGAAGTTAGAGTATTTAAAATACTCAGTTGGTTAAGTGTCTGACTCTTGATTTCAGCCCAGGTCATGATCTCAGGGTCGTGAGATCCAGCCCTGTGTAGGGCTCCACGCTGGGTGTGGAGCCTGCTTAAGATTCCCTCTCTCTGGGGTGCCTGGGTGGCTCAGTCGTTAAGCGCCTGCCTTCGGCTCAGGTCATGATCCCAGGGTCCTGGGATCGAGCCCTGCATCGGGCTCCCTGCTCCGCGGGAAGCCTGCTTCTCCCTCTCCCACTCTCCCTGCTTGTGTTCCCTCTCTCGCTGTGTCTCTCTCCTCTGTCAAAATAAATAAATAAAATCTTAAAAAAAAAAAAAAGATTCCCTCTCCCCCTCTGCCCCTCCCACCTCTAAAAAAATAATAATAAAAATAAATAAAATAAAGCAACCAAAAAAGACACAGCATTTACTTTAGGTAACCATAATGTTGTTCCACGGAAAGTTTGTGTCTCTTCCCTCATTAGGCATTCACCTTTCCCATTGTTGGATTGTTTGCAGAGAAGGCAAATGCAGAAATTACTTTTTTCCTACTTTTTCCAACTTCTCAGCTTTTCTGCTTATTCTTCTCTCCTTCTTCCCTCACCCCAGCTCCCACTCGTGCTTCGTTTTTCTGGTTGTGTGCTCTCCCCTCCGTACAATCAAAATGAATTTGACGTGAATGATGAAAAATATAACTAAGGGGGTGAGGGAGGGTCAGGCAGCCAGGGACCTGAACCCAGGTCACCATCTTTACGCTGCAGTCTGTGTTTCTGGATTTACACAGGTGAAATGTTGACCTAGAAGTACAGTCTATGGAACAACTACTACAGCTTTAAGCCGTGGAGGTTTATCAAAAAAGAGCAGAAACAAAGGCAAGCAGATGGCTAAAGATGAAGGTCACATCAGATTGAGAAGTTTGTCAAAATGTGGTGACATAGGTAATCTGTAAACTGTTATTGCGCCTAGCTGGAGGTGCTGCAAAACATTTTGAAATTACAAAAAACACTGGAGTCGCCAGCACAGAGGCAGAAATGATAGCCTGGAGTGGTTCTGGTCTGTGGATGAATGCCAGATGTGGAAAGCGACATATCTGGAATTAATGATATTAAACATGCTTTTCTTTTATGCTCAATAATAACTCTATTATGATTGATACAAACCGCAGACACTTTATCTAGTACAAATGGAATCGTCTGTCATTGACTATATTAAATCATCAATTTCTGCATGATGAGGATCGTTTAGGGTAACTAATCATCTGTCTCGTTCTGAAGTCTTTAAGGCTGATCAGATAACGTTTTGAATACTGCCTGAGCAACCATGACAATCTAACCCTTCCATGTAAGGATTGAGAGGGGCCCATTATGCCGTCAAAGCCTGTGGAAATATCACGGCTCTTTCTCTACATAATACCCTGCTGTAAATAAATCACTCTCCACCACAAACTTTATTGATCACAAGCACTTCCATGCTTGTGTCTAGTGAAGTCTCTACAGAATAAAATGCTGCTTTATATTTTGTCTTGTCAAAATATTAAACGGCTCTGTCAAGCGGAGTCAGGCTAGCAGTGATGGTGTAATTCTGCTGAAGCCCTTCTCATTCCCTCCTTCTATCTCAGCTGCCAAGCTTACAAAGCAGGATTTTTTTTTTTTATAAACTTTCCAATTATAGGCTCGTAAGATTATGAAGCCTTAAGATAAAGTGTCCTAATTTAGAGTGGTGGAGTATTGAACTCCTAGGAAAGCGACTGTTAGATAAAACAGCCTTTCTCCCAAGGAAAAAGATAACCTGGCTTATTTATATACACAACCTTAATGGGCAGTGGGGGTTAGGCTTAAAAAAAAAAAAAAAAACAAAAAAAAACTTTAATTTTTGCCTCGTAGAAGGGAGGGTGGGGTGGAATCTAAATTAATTTGCACTGAAGTTCTTATTATTCATACTTACAAAATGATGTGTTCGGATCTGATGGGGGTGAGGGGGGTGGGGATTGCGTTCACACAGAAGTCCATCATTAACACAACACATGTTTTCCAAACGGTGCACGGATTGGTTCCCCAGCCCCTAAGTGGTACCACATACTGTAATATGTTTGTGGCAACACCCAGAAACAACACGCAGATTAAAAGTGTAATTTACTGCCTGCCCACACTGAATTTCCTGGGCAGCATCTGGTTTTAATGCAATCTAAAAGTAGTTTCATCCTTTGTCCCTTATAAAGGGGTAGGATTTTGCTTTCAATAGGGAAAGAAAGACACTGAAATCACTTAGAGAGGAGTAGAAGATTTAGTGCGCCGGGCCTTTAGTGCTGCTCGGAGGACACTAGGTTTGATCTTTATTCCCTTTTGGAAGATCATTAACTCTTTTAGACATTTAGCAAATAACCTCTTCAAGGCTTGGAAGGGTTTCTACACCACCGTAAGAGAGCATGTTGCTCCTGTCCTGCCCGTTTCCAAGCCAGATATTTATTGAAGCTTCTGTTTGGTCATTTTTAAAAAGAAGTTAAGCTGTAAGATAAATTGATAATCCTAGATGGTAAATTTATTTTGGAGTCATAAAAATTGGATGCCACAAAAACTGAGAGTGTGGGTCTAGCTGTGGATCTCTGTGTACACTTCCGTTCCCGCCTAGAAGAGATCCTAATGAAGAGGGAACAAATTTTAGCTTAGGGATGGAGTTAAACCCACTGGCATATTTCAAAGAAGCAAGTAAACAGCTTTTTACTTTTTTGATGGTAATAAATTTGAACTATCAACAACCTTTGCTTAATTCAAGTTGTAATTCATCTCCAGAGTCCCCTGAACAGTATTTTTTCAAGTGCTATAATGGGCAGTAAACCTCCAAGATAGTGGTATCAATCAGTTCTTTTTTTAAACAACAGAGAGGTCATTAAACCCTACTGAATTGTTTAGTCTGCTTCCAAGTAACTATAGCCATGTATTTTCTTGGGAAGAAAATGAAATGTGTCAATGTATTTGCAAAAGTATTGTTGAAAGTATTTTGCTTCAAGTTGCAGTTTTCCGCCTTATCTAGTCAACATTTCTGAATTCACACATGAGATAGTCCTTGCCTTGCTAGGAATAGCCCTGACCTTGAGAGGCTCAGGGTTTACTTAGGGAGACACACTTATAAACAACAACAGTGCAGTGTAAGAAAGTTATGATGTGGGTACCTGCGATGTTAGCTTTCGTCTTGTATTTACCCTGTAAGATACACGGTAGTTATTTTTCACATACGAGTTTAATAGACAGCTGTAGTTTACGCCTGCTTAATTTTCTTCTAGCAGCTTCTTGATTTTTTTCCTTCACTGATCTCAAAACAACTGGGACTTCCCCCTGTACCTGCTCAGAGTTGGGGACAGAATATGGGCCAGGTGACACGACCTTCTGGCCACAGTGATTCATTCCGGGATGGTCAGTGGTCACACAATCAGGAAGGGGTGGAGCCAGGTTATTACCAGGCACAGGGGCTCCCGACTGCATGTTTCTAACCATTTTACTCTTTTTCAATCTACCCAGTGTGGAAGAGGTACTCAGTGGGTGCACTTGAATGCATTGAAGGTAAAAAGACCCAAGCCCATCCACTGAGATTTATCGCTGGGACTTTTACTGAGACATTATTTTTCTGCTGATTTGCCAAGCTGATATGCCAGGCTGTCCAAGGGCCACTATAATGGAGAAAGAATCCACCAGAGAATGAAGCCAAAAGCAGAAGAAGGAACCCAGAGAGGTGGGGAGATGGGAGAAAGAGGGAATCCCAGGGGATTGAATGAACTGAGTGGTATCATTTGATTTTGGGGATCCACTCTTCAAAGATCTACCCCTGGATGTTTTCATTATAAAAGCCAACAATTGGCTACTCTAGCTGAGGCTAGTCTCAGTTCAGCTACTCTACTACTAACGATGTGGTCAAAAAGACGAAGACATATATCTTTTATGGCTCAACTGGAAGAAAGTTAGAGCACCACCTCCGAGGGATCTCAGAAGCCCCTGGAGTTCGATGAGGGAAAGAGACTGAGAGAAGGAGGCTTCAAAGGGAAGTTATCATTTATGATCCTCAAAACAGGGCTTGGATGTCGCTCTGACCTTGGTTTTAGGTAATAAAGATATAACTGATAATTGTACACTATAATTTCCATTAGAAGATTTTTAAAAATCTATTAGCTAAACCTTCCTTCTATTTAGTGAGTCAGGTTCTCCTAGTTTCTGGGTTTGCCCTGGTTTGCACAGCAGCTACCTAGAGGAGTTGTGTCAATCCTTTTCAGCGTATGAAGGTATCATTTAATATCCTGGGAGGTAGCTCTTTTCAGCCACCAGAAAACCAGTTATCATACCATACGTGAAAGCGTTAATGCAGTTTCCTCAAGTACCTAGCATACTCCTGGGGAGTAGCTTACACTGTGGGGGAATCTAGGTCAATGTGCATGACTGAAAATAGCTTAACAGTGAATCCAATATGAATTGAAAAAATAATGAGATGAGATCCCAGCCATGAGATACCCTGACTAGACTGATATCGGGCCTAAAAATCAAGCATCCTAGGTCGGCACAATTTTCTGTCCTGGCCTTGTGGAACTGTTAAAGGAACACTGGATGCTTAGATCTAAGTTTGGCCAAAGAGGCTGCCAAAAAGACAAAGAATTGTGTTCCATAAAGAGGCCAGATTGCAGTTTGGAAGGGAAATAAAAACTTTTAGTTAAGTGACACTACATCTCTAGGCAATTTTAAGTTTTTGTTTAGGATTCCATTACTGGAATCCTGAATGTGTTGCATTTCCTCAGGTTAATAATTTGACTGTAAAAAGAGAAATTCAAATCCCTTACTGCTCTAAAATTTGGCAAGCAGAATGATTATGTAAGGAAGTAAACAAAGTAGTCATTTATTTTTGGAAAAAAGTGCCTTCAGATTGCCTTATTTGTCAACCTTTAATATATAAAATACTTAAATGATTGCTATTACATTCCTAGGGTTTTTTTTTGTAAGATTTTATTTATTTACTTATTTATTTAGAGAGCACACATGGGGGTGGGAGGAGGGGCAGGGAGAGAGGGAGAGAATCCCCAGCAGACTCCCCGCTGAATGCAGAGCCCCACTCACGGCTGGATTCCACAACCTGAGATCATGACCTGAGCCGAAACCAAGAGTCGGACTCTTAACCAACTGAGCCACCCAGGCACCGCACATTCCTGGTTTTTATTATAGGGAAATAGTTCTGAAATATTCATAAAGTAAGATAATTTTCTTAAATAGAAAATAATAGTTTATACAAACCTAGTGTTTAAAATAATGGGGGTTTTTTGACACTTATACAAGGTATGAATAATATCAATAATAAGTGCTATTTTACCGTGCCATCTAGGTAGAGTTTCTGAAAAGGAAAAGTGTCTTATTTTTGTCAAAACCCTAAACTGCTCCATTCTTTTCCAGTGAGAGGAAACAAATAACTGCTAAGTGTCTGCTATTGGCGGGTCAGTTTGCCTGACAACCAGTGCTAGCTATTGTGTGAAATACAAAGTAGTTAAGACTTGGATGCTATGGTCATGGATCTTTCAAGCTAATTGCATCTTTGGGGGTGGTGGGTAAGTGAATAGGGCAAGGAAGCAGAAATGTATGCAATTACTATAATGCATGGAAAGCTAAAGTGCTAAATAGACGCACAAGTGCTGGGGAGACACATGAAAGAGTAATTAACTCTGACTCAGAGACTCAAGGATGGACTCATGAAAATAATCTTGGCTTTGAATTCACAAGCATTTGAGATGTGGCATAGGCATTCCAAGTTGAAAGGACAGCATAATCAAAGGCACGGTAGCATGAAAGTGCATGCTGTAATTGGGAAAACGAAATTAATCTGCTAGGTTTGGGGTTTAGGAGTTGAGGAAGATTGAACTGGGTAGTGATAAAAGTAGGTTGAGTCCAGATAGATTGTTGAACATTTTAAATAGTAGTCTGAGTAATTTTTTTTTTTTTTTTTTTTGGCAATGGGAAGTCATGGATGGGAAGTGATGTGATTTAGTCTGGATTTTTAGAAGATTAATGTTAACAATATAAAAATAGTAGCTAGCATTTATTGAGGACTTAGCATGTGCCAAGCACTGTTCTATATGTGTAATGTATATTAACTCACTTAACCCTCATCATAGTTCCATATGTAGTTATCACTATCATCCTCCTTTTGCAACGAGGCACAAGAAGCTGCAGCAATTTGATAATGATCATATAGCTAAGAAGGAACAAAGCCAGGTTTTTGTCCAGGTTTTTGTCTGAATCCATGCTTCTAACTGCTATGCTCTCTCTCAATATCCAATATAGGGGATGCAGTGAGTAAGAGAAATGTTGGAGGTAGGAAGACCATTCAGTGGGCCCAGGAGAATGATGATTAAGGCCTGAACAAGAAGTTAATGGTGAAAATAAAAATAGAAGGATAAATTTAAGAAAAAACCATAGAGGAAGAAGTAATTAATTTGGGCAATCAATTGGACATCAGGAGTGAAAGAAAGAGAGGAGATGAAAACAACCACAGGTCTTAAAATGGAGGAAGGGGGTCAAGTGCCAGCAACAAAGATAAGGGCTGCATGGGGTATGGGAGTGCAGGTTGGGAGGGGGTGATAAAATGTGTGGTTGCTAATATGCTCAGTGTAAAGTGCCTGTGGTTCATTTCTGTGGATGCATCAAGTAGGCATTTGGAAACAGAAGTCTGATGCCCACAAGAAAGATTGAGGCTGGACAAATGTTATAGAAGTTGGCAGTCACTCAGCTGAAATGTATTGAGTACCCATCATCTGCTCAATTCTGTATTAGAGATATAGTGGTAAACATGGTCTCTACCTTCACGGAGCTCACCATGGAGAACAGACATTGTCAGACAAATTGATAGGTGATTTAAGTGGTTATTGGTTCCATGAAGAAAAGTGAATTGTAGAACTGGGCTTTATAATAGGGATCTAACTTTAATTGTAGGAAATTGAAAAGCCTTTTCTGAAGATGTTTAATTTGAGCAGAAACCAGAAGAATAAGAAGGATTTGCCTGAGTTAAGGATGCTGAATGTTCAGGCTGAAGGAACAGCATGTGTGAAGTGCTGAGGTTAGAGAGAGCTGTGAGTACTCATGGAACTCAACAAAGATGAGAATGGCTGAAGTTCAGAGAATCAGAAAGGGACAAATTCTGAGAGAAATTTGTAAAAATAATCAGAAACCAGATCATAGAAGGCATTTTAAACATGTTAAGGATTTTAGAATTTATTTTAAGTCAGTGGCAAATTATAGATGAATTTGCAGCAGACAAGAGGCATGGTAAGATCTACATTTTATTGTGGCTTCTAGGAAGTAAGATGAATGGTCAGGGTTGAAAAAGGACATGGTTTAATTAGGAGGTTATATTAATAATACCAGTGAGAGATGATAGGGATTCAATTATGATGGTGGCAGTGGAGAAAAAGAAGAGGAGACTGAGTTGAAAGATATGATGATGAGTCATAAATGGAAAGTGAGAAAGAGATATGAAAGATGACTTCTAGGTATCCTTAAAGAAACAACTGAGTAGATGGTTTCCAATCTCAACTAAGTAGATGGAAATATCATTGTCCCACACTGGTGACATTTGAGAATAGTTACAGCTCAGTTTTTGAAAATAAAAGTTTAAGGTCTCTGTAATAATTCCAATTGGAGATAATAGGTGTATAGCTTATCAGATTTCTGGAGCTCAGAACACAAGGTGTGGGCAGTTATGGGAGATATGCATTTGCAAATATATAGCATGCAGCAGGTGTTTAAAGCCATGCCAATTAGTCAAATTGCTATGACAAGATGGAAGAGTGAAAAGAGAATGGATATATGAACCAGGACTTGAAGAACATCACATTTATGGCTAGGGTAGATGACAAGGTGTCACTGTTCAAAATGGACTTAGAATTATGTGGAAGAGTATGAGGTAAATCAAGAGAGTCTGCTGTCATGGAAGACTAACCATATAGATAAGTATTTTACGTTCCTAGTAAGTCAAGGAAGACGAGTGTAGGATGGTGCCCACTAGATATAACATCAGAGGTGACCTTAATGAAAATAGTTTTGATACAGTGGGGCCCAGTCAGATCAGACTGAGTTGAAGAGTAAACAGGAGATGAGGAAGTGGGAGAGACATGCAGACAGGCAACACTCTCGAGAGCTTGACTGTAAAGAAGAGAAAATGGCACTAAGAGAAAAATGTCATGCAAGCAGGAGTTGGAAGGACGTGGGAGGAAAAGGCAAGGCTTATAATTGTTGTATTTGGTTTTAAATACAGGAACTATTAAATATATTTGAATGCTCAGGGGAAGAGTTTAGTAGAAAGCAAGAGGTTATATAGGAAAAGACATGGAAACAGATGGAACAAAGTCTCTGAGAGGGCTGGAACTGATGAGATCTGAACGAAAAGTTGAGGAACCGGTCTTTGTTTTTGTGGGAAGGATACTCATCTATATTGTAAAGAGGTGGCATGGTGAGGACTCGGCTGATGCAGCTGGGCTGGGAGATCTGGTGGTAGGAAGACAAAGGCACACTGGTCTCATGGCTTCTTTTTGACTCGGAGATTCATGAAGCAAGGTCAGGTACAGAAGTGACACGATAGAAATACAACCTTTGAGAGTCAATGGTCTCAAGTCTAGAATGTATTGCGAAAGGAAAAATGTTCCGAGGTCAGAAACTTGGAGCATGATGGCATTTAAGGATCCAAGGGAGAAAGAAAAGTGTATGCAGAACACTAAGAAAGGAGAAGGAGACCAAAGAACCTCGGTTGTAACAGAAGAGAAAAGTTTCCAGATGTCTCCAAAGGGAGAGTCAATGTCAGATGACCTGACTAAAGCTCTTGGAAAGATAGTATTTTTTTTTCAATAAAGATAATATTTTTTTCAAGTTTGTGTCACATGACAAGAGCTGTACTAAGTGCTTCACATGAATTAGTTCATGGAAAAGGCTAGGAAGAATGTAATATTAACTGGAGACAGATTAAGTGACTTGTCTAAGCTCAGCTCAAACGGCAAAGAATTATATAGTGAGTTTTTTAATGTAGGAAAGACAGAACCTGAAGCCCATGAACTTACCACTCTGGATTCTGTCTCAAAAGGCTAACCAACATATATTGGGGCTTTGCTATTAGCAGGCATTTTGCTAAGCATTTTATTTATGGAAGCATTTAGGTTGCTATTCAAAACAGGAAAAAATAATCAATTAAAAATAGAGTTAACAGTATTGGCACTTATCTAAAATAGAAGAATATGATGTGCTCTAAAATCATAGTAAGGTATTTTATTAAACTCATAAATAACAGTATTTATTAAGTGCTCATTCCTTAAATATAAAACTGAAAGGTGGGCTGTGTGAAGATAGGGTTAGACCAACATAATTCTCTCACCTGTCAGAGTTTACAAGGTAAGACTGACTCCATAACCAAAGAACAATGGAACAATCATTAAAAATACATACATGAATAAAATATTGATACCGAGTAAATGCAAAGATAGTGCTCAGCATATAGAACATTTTAGGAGTTGGTTGTTCAGATAGGATCCAGATTAGAGTACCTCTGCCTAGAAATTGGGCCACTAGAAGAAATTCCTGGAGCAACATGGTATTTTTGCCATAGCTCCCTCCAGCCCCCTAATAAAAAGGCTTGTTATCCTCTAGGGGGTCCAGATTCTAAACAAGGCCAAATTAGAATGAAATATATGATATTGCTGCGGTGGATAGTTCAAAGGTGAGGATGGGATACTTGTGGTGTTCAGGGCTGAGTTAAGAATGGTCTTGCTGCTTCCAGAGTAAAGTCTAGGATCTTTAACACTGATGTCACATGGAGGTAAAATGTGAGGAATATTCATCACTATATCTAGTTGTATCTATATGTATATCATTATCTATCCATCTATCACCTATCTTCTATATATTTATTTTTCTATCTAACTGAAACAGAAAAAAAAAGATCTTTATAGACATATTGGCAATGCCTTATGAGAGCTGCAGGTATTATATTGCAGTCTCTATACTAGAAAATGATCTCCATGTTCACGTAGATGGATCATGTTCACAGAACTTGGTAGATTTGATTAAGGCAGATACTCTACCTAAGAAGCCTAGGATGATCACTAAGTCTCCGTCCACATGACAATTTCTTATTATGAGGAAGAAAATCCAATTTAATCCTGTTTATAGAAGTATTATTTGCTAATCATTGTGAAGTAAAAATTTCAAGTCTATAATAACTCTAGGGAAGTGAGGTTCTTTACCACATTTTGATTAATAACTGCTTTTATAATTAAACACTTTATTTATTTATTTTTTTCTAAAGATTTTATTTATTTATTTGACAGAGGGAGATACAGCAAGAGAGGGAACACAAGCAGGGGGAGAGGGAGAGGGAGAAGCAGGCTTCCCGCCGAGCAGGGAGCCCGATGCAGGGTTCGATCCCAGGACCCTGGGACCATGACCTAAGCCGAAGGCAGACGCCCAACAACTGAGCCACCCAGGCGCCCCAATTGAACACTTTAAATACCTCCCGTGTGTCTGTCTGTCTAATAAAATCAAGGCACTGAGAGAAAGTAAGAATATTTTGTATATTTGTGGGGTGAAAATAGGTTTTTGTACAGGGCAAATCTCAATTTTCTTCTCATTCAGAAGACTTGTCCATTGGTAACCCTTAGAGAAAAGCAGTTTCTAGAAATCTATGCCTTATTAAAAAAAAGAAAAATCCACACTGGAGTGTGTCATAAGCTTTGGTGAGCATGGTTTTGCTTGCCATATGAAGCATTCGGAGAAGAGGGATTCTGGATCAAAATGAAGACCGCTAACTTGAAGTGAGTAAAGATCGAGGTATAAAGGCTGCCCCTATCACATGGAAATTTCTCTTCTTGTGACCCTTTGTTCTCCTGCTAAGACCTTGGTTTTAAGGCTGTGGCTTCTGAGGGGTGGGAATGGCTGGGAATGGCTGGAAAAGGAATGCTGAGTGATTTTCTTGTCCTTTCAAAATCTCTTTAAAGTCTGGACATGTCGGGCCACTGCTAAATCCGTCTGGCATAGCATTCCTGACAGGCAAAATTACTATCTTGGAGTCTGCCTTCACTAGGGCTTCTGTTTGAACTCCCTGGAAGCTGACATCCCCATAGAGTATAAAATCCACCACACTGGCTGTCAACAAGCTGGCAGCTTACTGACTGTGTGCGTTACCTGCTGGTTCTTCTTCCAGAGTGAAGACTCCTGTCCGATGATTTATCCCAGAAAAGAGGCTTGCAGATTAACTGGCAATGAGCATCCTGTGCCCAAACAAGAGCGTGATTCTCATTCATCTACTTGTTTGTCTCCTGTTCTCCAGTGTCCGAAGGGCAAAGACCTAACAAGCTACTTTCTAGCAACACATTATTTTAGTCATCCAGAAGCGAAATAGATCATTTGGGTTTACTGTGTGAAGGGACAGCCCTGCACGCAGAGATCAGCAGATCGAGAACTATTTATAAGTAGATTTATCTGATTTCATTTACCATCGAGAGTGTATGTCAGCGTGTGTGCCTCTTGGTGTATATATACCTAACTAGTTTGGGATAAAATACTTAATGCGAATAAAAATAATATGCCCAAATGCTCTTAATGAGAATTCACTTACTTATAATTTATAAATATATAGTCGGTTGGAAAATAGATAGATGGCTAACTAGATAGACGGGTAAATACATGCATACAGAAAAAGAAATCGGCATTACACTGACACATGATGAAGTCAGGGATTTTTTTAGAGTACGTGGAAAATTCTGTTACAAACAAGGTTCTGCTGCTCCCTCTTTTCCCAACCGTGCCTTCGGTTTCTTCCTTCTCTCTCTTTTCTTCTCTCCCCGCTGCTTCTCCCTTTTGGGCTCTACAGAATACTTGCTCCGCCCCGAGGAGTCTGCTGAGTGGCAGGGTTGGCAACAGGGAGCAGATGAGCAGGAATATTTGAGAGACAGGCTCCGGCTGCTTCCCTTCATCACTTTGCTCTCACTTCCAACTTCAACCCTTCCCCCCCAACCTGAAAGGCAATCAAAGATCAAGTGAAAGAGAAAAATATGTCAACGTTTTTTCTTTTAAAAAAGAAGTCTATTTGTCTTACAGCTTGATAAAATGCCCTAGTAGGTTATGTTTACTTAAGTTGTTGGGTTTTTTTTTAACTTTTGATTGCTAGTCTTGTGATTCCAAAACACACCGTATAGACCCCACAGATTAGTCAGCTGTGGTCACTCTCAACAAATATCTAGCATGGAGTGTGACTACAAGTCTGTAGATTTTTTTTTTCCCCTCTAGTGAGCCTAACTAGTTCATAGTAGATGGTTTTGTGTACTAATTTTTAAAGAGCCAGGGATGGAAGCCATGTTTCTCTCTGACGTCCTATACTTAAAACAGGAAAAAAATAATTTAAAATATGGGGCGCCTGGGTGGCTCAGTTGGTTAAGCGACTGCCTTCGGCCCAGGTCATGATCCTGGAGTCCCAGAATCGAGTCCCGCATCAGGCTCCCTGCTTGGCAGGGAGTCTGCTTCTCCCTCTGACCCTCGTGCCTCTCATGCTCTCTGTCTCTCATTCTCTCTCTCTCAAATAAACAAAATCTTTAAAAAAAAAATTAAAAATATGTAGTCCTATTGTCACTTTAAGACTCTGGTATTGGTCAGACCATGTAACCCGACCTTAGGCAATCTGGGATCTTAGGAATTTAACCATTCCTACAGATTCTAATGAGCCCCCCCATTGATATTAACAGAATAAAGTGTTACAATTATCATGTATATTTATGCACATAATAGCCTCTTCTAAGGCAAATGCCTTAACCCTAAATCTTGATATTAATAAGCAACCTGTATATACATTGCACTTTACAGATATCGAAGATATATAATATCCATTATCTCACTTTACCCTTCCAATGATCCTAAGACTATTTCAACATGAGAGTACTGAAACTTCTAGAGCTTAAAAAAACACTCAGGGTCATACGTGGATCATGCAATAGAAGAGGGACTGGAACTCAGAATCTAGAACCCATCTAGAATCAATGTTCATTGATTTTAATATAGTACTAAGCAGGTAGGAAATGAGATATGCTTACAGCAACCAAATCAAGCAGATGCCAGTTTTTGCCAGCTTTAGCACCAGCCGTATTCTACTGGGTCTACTGAAGCTAACATTTTTCTGGGCTAAGGTGGTCATCAGGTAAGTGAAAATACAGTGTGTGAATTGTGGCTTTTAATTTCATCTCACAGTTTAGTCCATTTTCAATTACCTAACTAAATTGACAGCATTTTCCTTGGTGATTTTTGGACTGATAGGATATATACCCTCTACAGCCTCTACCCAACCATGTTCTTTTTAACAACATGATGGTAATGGACATAAATTTCATTTGGTTAGAGCAATACATTTATAAGCCAGTGTGTGGCTGACCTATGTGAACCCTCCACCAAAAATACAAGGGTTTATTGTTGTTTTCACAAAGTCTCAAGCATTGAAAAACTAAAGTTTTCCTATTTCTCGGGGGATATAAATGGAGGTCTATCTACAGTTCTGCGGACACTATCCATTGTAAGAGTTCATGATAGTAGTAAGAGGGAAGCAGGGGAAGAAAAAGGGAAACTATGGAATACATTTAACAATTTATCAATACATGAATACTGGCATCTAATTTTTGACAAGAGGCAGCTCCATTTAGAATGATTCTAGAAACTCTAAGCTTTATCCATTTTGTAGGATCACTAAAACACTTGCAAATTATTGTCACATTCATTGTCAATTCTGAACTTTCACGGAAAGAAATGTCTTAGTAAGCCATTTATTCATTATTGCTTGTTCTAGCAAGACACTCAGAATGTTTATTATGATTTTCATTTTTTGAAAAGAATATCATCTTGTAAGAGTATAATCTGTGACAGTATGAGGGAAAAAAGCTAGTGTGTAATTACGTTGTCAAATTCCAACGATGCTCAAATTAATCTTCCTATTTGGTTTTGCATTAATCATATTTTTAATAAAGATCACCTACCCCTGTGCAGACATTTCAGTACTCTGGCCCAATATCTTGTCTGAAAACCAACTCCTCTGCCCATAGTAAGCCATAGGCTTGGTTCTCACACCAAAAATTTCTTTGTGGCATGCACTGGAACTTTTTTTTTTTTTTAATTTTTTTGTTTGTTTGTTTTATTTATTTATTCATGAGAGTCAGAGAGAGAGATAGAGAGAGGCAGCGGCAGAGGGAGAAGCAGGCTTCCCACAGAGCAGGGAGCCCGATGCGGGGCTCGATCCCAGCCAGGACCCTGGGATCGTGACCTGAGCCGAAGGCAGACGCTTAACCATCTGAGCCACCCAGGCGTCCCGGAACTCTTTTTTAAAAAAAGATCTCCGGGGCGCCTGGGTGGCTCAGTCGTTAAGCATCTGCCTTCGGCTCAGGTCACGGTCCCAGGGTCCTGGGATCGAGCCCCGCATCGGGTTCCCTGCTCCGCGGGAAGCCTGCTTCTCCCTCTCCTACTCCCCCTGCTTGTGTTCCCTCTTTCGCTGTGTCTCTCTCTCTGTCAAATAAATAAATAAAATCTTTGAAAAAAAAAAAGTCTTAAAAAAAATAAAAAAAATAATAAAAAAAGATCTCCAAGAAGAGAATGCTTTGGGGTCAATCGTTTGCTTTTACAGAAAAGTAAAGAAAAAAAAAAAACATGGTTAACGTGAATATCAACTCTAAAAGTCTCATTCTTGAGCAGGAGGGATACTGCAAGGCTAGAAGATGTAAAATTTCATCAGACGTCAGTCACTTCACACCACCGGCCTTGCCACAGCTCTTTGGAGTGTTATAAGACTTTTCTTATTTTTTTATTGGAACTACACCAGGAATTACACTAGGAATTATGTCAGTCCTGCAGCAATTTTCAGGAAGCCGCAAGTCCATGGTCCTGAAACTTTGCTGACAAGAAGTTGCTTGCAGCAGCGGTGTTATTAACAAGCCACCTTCCCCGCACCCCATCTGCACTGGAAGCCATGCCCAGCCCATCACCTCCATCTGTCTCTCTGTACGACGGGGCATGCACACCAGCAGGCTCTGGCCATGAGGTTCAGTTTGCTGCTGAGTTACTCATCAAACACCCTGTGCTGCGTGGACTCCTTACTCTCAGTATCGCCGGCTGCAGGCAACCAGTTCTTGAGTCTGACAGAAGCGTGTATTTACCTTCTTTGATAACGAAGGCTCTTTAGGCAGTAATGCTGATGCCTTAAGAATGAAGATATTTAAGTATGTGCCCAGAGAGATACATTTGGTACTGTGGGTGTCCTTCCTGGGATATATTACACCTCTTCGGGGACGTGGGATCCCTTGATTTGATGCCATCAGGGTTTTGTTCTCTGCACAGTGTCCTCTGAAGACTACCAGGTCCAGATTCTTGTTCAAGCTTTTAAAAGGCCTCTGAGGACTAAAAAATTCAGTGCTTCTGGATTAAAGCATAAGATATGCATGTGCCTACTGTTCCCTTCTGCTCTGATCTGTTCCTGGCAAAAGGCTCTACTTTCATTCTTGCCGCTGGTTGTCAAATGGTGTGCAAATGACTTACTACCTACTAGAGATTTTGGTTTGGGGCTTTTTTTTTTTTTTTTTTTTAGCAGGCCCTGTAACTCTTACTTTGCTTCAAATTAGTAGGTTATCAAAGTTACTCAGAAATTTCATTTTCATTTTTTTAAAAGTCTTCTCCTCCTTTTCCGGGTAGAAATGGGAGAATGGTGAGGGACATTTCTCATATTGTTAGCTCTCTCAGATGCCTTTGTAATACTTTTGTGATACAGGGAAATGTCAATGACTGGCCCCAGAATGGGATCATAGATCCTAGAAGTCATATTTCCTTTGGACTCAGATGTAGGATGGAAAACATGGACTCTAGAAAGAGAAACATTATGATGTAATGGGCAAGAGCATGGCATGGATATCATGGTAAAAAAAAAAAACAAAACTGTACTTCAAGATCTAGCTTTGCCAATTACCAGTTACTGGCCTGAGGCCAATGCCTTAAGCCCCTGTTCTGTCAACTGTCAAAGGGAGAAAATCGTGTCCGACTCTTAGGTAACTTTGGGATGCGGTAACAATTAAACTAGAGAGTGCATATATAGGGCTGAGCACAAAACATGGCAACTAGTAAATACTTAAGTGTTATGTTATACTACTGTTCTAACAGGACAGAAAGTTCTTCTAAAAGCAAAGGAGAAAACTAAATTGAATGATTCTTTTCAATTTTACTGTACCCAAACTTTCTTCTTTATCATACCCTGTGATTTTTAACTCACAGGTGGAGAAAGGTAAAGAGAAAATTAAAATTGCTATTTGGTGATTCTATTCAGGAGTTCTGTAATAGGATTCAACCAAGAATTCAGGACTTTGGGTCCTCCAGATGTGTCTCTATCCATAAAGCTGTATTTCCTTTGACTCGTGTAGAACTGTGTACCCAGAGGGCACTCAATAAAAATAATGACAAAAATCAACCCATTGCTGCACACGGGAGTGAACTTAAAAGATCGATTTCATATTATTTTTAGTGTTCTTCAAAGCACCCGGTTTCTTGGGGGAAAAGTAAGCCATATTGCTTGTAAGCTTTTATGTTTTCTTGTTTAACATCTGTCTTGGTCTTGGACTTTGCTACCATCACTGACATGTGGCAAATCAGTTCTTGAAATTAAATGTTATCAAACGTATTAACTAGCTAATTTTATAGAACCAGGAAGATAGCTAGCTTTAGATTCAGGCACCAAAGGGCACCTACCCATCACATACTCAGAAAAAAAGTTAATAAAAATGGTTCCTATGCTAGAATATTGAAAACTTTAGGGCATAAATGATACACAAAGAGTATAAGTAAAACTGGGAAAAATCTATGGAATAAGATAGGTTGATTGCATCAATGTCAATATCCTCCTTGTAACACTATGCTATAATTTTGCAAAATGTTACCACTGGGGAAAATTGGGCAAAGTGTAGAGGAAAGATAGTTCTGTACTATTTCTCACAACAGTATGTGAATTTATAATTATCTTAATAAAATTCTTAATTAAAAATATGAAGGATAGATACCTTCAGAATGATTCATAAGTATTTTTTCCCGACACACCTTCAACTGCTCATTACTTTGTGTAACATCTAAGTGAGATGTTTTCTACAATCAAACCATGAGTTGGTCCACAGCCTTTTTAGATTTCATAGAAAAATGGAGTGAAGTGGCTAAACTACTACAGCTTGTTCTTTCTTTCAAACGAACCTTGGAAATTGGGACAATCCTTACTTCTGGACTTAAAAAGAATTGGCCAGAGGATAAATAGAATCCACGAAAGAAATTTGCGTATAAAGAGGCTTGGAAATGTCTTCAAAAGAAGAGCATCTTTCATTGATCTATTTTTAAAATAGAATGATACATGGCGACAAAATCGAAAATTTTAGATCAGCTTCCATCTTTCAATTGTGAAATGTATATAACCATTAGCAACAGCAACACATACTCCTGCTGTGAGCTTAAAAAGAGTTATTTTCTGATTGTCCTTTCTGATACTTTAATGTCCCATGGCCTATGGTATAATGCGCTGGTTTAGTCTTTATGTCAGATTTTCTTAATATTCTTGCTAAAATCATGGCGTGCAGATTCATGTCTCTCATGGTAACAATGATTTTAATCCAGTCACGTGAGCATAAAAGATTGTTATCAATAGTAAAGATCCAAAATGACTCTAGATCACCAAAGGTGGTCTACTTGAGTGTTAGCATGGCAGGAGTCAGTGACAGTACATCTTTGTCTTTTAGACCTCAGTAGAGCTGTGCTGATTTTAACCATGGGAAAGAGTGTGGAGGGGGAGGAAACCATGGCTTTCCAGCTGTGTTTCTGTAACACAGATATTTACAGCTGAGATAACTAATCCTCTTGGCTTTTCTTTGCTTTAGTGAAAACAACAACAGTACATACTGGACAAGACCAAGGCTAATCATGGTGGAGTGTTATGTGTATTTGTTCTGACCTATGTTAAAGGAAAAGGAGGGGGAAAAGATGCTTTATTTGGGTTACCTAGCAATTATTTCCATATCTACTCGCCATTATCTCATGTTCCCCAAAAGACTTTTGAGATTAGTACAGACGGTAAGTTTTACATTTTCATTCTTTCCAGACACCATTCCATCCTTAAATGTCTGAAAATTGTATTCAGAAACTCTGAAATATCTATACCTGTTAACTTAGGTTGTCAAATAATGAATCACAGGGAAAGACATGGGCCACACATCTCTTTCTCTGATGATCACTGAGTGCCTTGTGGATATGATTGCATAGACCTTTAAACTAATAGCATTCACAGAGTCTTCGCCTACTTTCCCCACAATCTGCATGTTGGTTCTTTCATCATCCACTATCAGATTTAGTTGGAAATCTCCCAAAGTGTAGCTCATATAAGTCTTCTTGAAAGGCAACTGCCCAATCAACCGTACTTGACTTCAAGGAAGTTTTGTGGAAACTAATTATAGGAGAGTCATGATAATCCCCAAACTCTTAGGTAAGTAGGAGACCCCGTGGAACTGTGCGGCTACATTAACAGCTTATTTATGGAATGTGGTCTTTATTTTGGCAATTGTTTAAATGGTTTCACTGTACACTTTTAAGGCACATGCGTATGCATTTGCTGCTCATTACATGCTGTAGTTCTGGGGCAAAGCTGGGTACAAAGAGTCTCTGAAGGACAAACCCGACCATTCATCTGTACACATGTACCATGCTGGCTGCTGTGTGTTGTAGAAAGAGGCTCTGCAGATTCTCCAATTGGAAGAAATAATGAGCTTAAAGCAACAGCTCCTCTGAAAACAGTCGGCAGTTAGATAATGATGGATATGCTACAAATTCCAGAGATATCAGCCAAGAGAGATGAATGATGCATATAAAGAAAGGAAGGCTAAAAATCTACTACCTTTGTTTTAAGGGTAAAAGCACAAGATGTTGTTCAGTATGATGGCGACATCTTTTGGGGTACATTGTGCTGCATTAGAAGCAGCACCACATTCCAAAACAAATTTCTTTACGCAGGAGGTTATTAAGAAAAAAATTGAACATGGTGGGAAGAGCTGCAAAGTGGAGGTTGAAATCTTGGCCTCAAGTTCAGGTTTTCATTTGTGCTCTCTTGCTGAAATAACTTCACATTCAGCTGCTTAGTCCTTTCTTGTAAGGTGCACATGGTCTGGTTAACTTACGACAGTATTTATGGACATCAATACCATTGATTAAAAAGTAAAAGTTCTGTCAAACAGTAGTTTGATCTTCATGACAGCAAACAGCCTGTTTGATGTTTTTATTGAATCAATTGATTTTTTTTCAGCGAATTGATTGGTTGTTTCACTGTCATGTGGACACTTCCTAAATCAACATGTCCTTCTGTCGAGGTGTTTTTTAAAAAGTCTGAATTCATGGATGTGTCTAGAACTTTAGGCTAACAGAATCTTATGAAATCCCAACTGCATCAGAATAAATGGCATCAGTGCTGAGAAAAAGAGGCTTTTGTTTTTCCTTTTCTTCAAGCTGGATTTGAATTTCAGAATTCAAGCAACTCATTGTTACAGACTGATAAAAGGTCATTTTTTTTTCTTATCTTGCTTAAGTATGTACTTTGGATGTTGACTGAGTTGTTAGATAATACTCTATCAATAAGGAGAAATTGATTTGTTATCGATTTTTAAGGATAAAAGAAAAAGGAAACAGATCCTTGCACTGCCTCATCTCTTTCATAGACAAGCTGACACATTAGCCAGGCTTCCCTGCTTTTCCAACCAAGGGAGTTATCAAATCTACTATTCACGATGGTCAAGATTTTTCAAATGCCCAAGGAGTCCTGCAAAACTTTATTATTTCTCTAGTATACTTAGATTTACCAATAGGCTTTTGTTTTAACAGTGATGATTAGACACAAAGGTAAAGTCTGTTATATTCTGCTATAAAAGTGATGCACTGGCCATTTACTCTGCATACTCATGCACTGGCCATTCTCCTCTGTGGGAAGAAAAGGTAGTTGCAGATTTGTTTTATCTGTTCTGGTGTCAGTGCAACATATTAAGCACCATGTCTCCAAGAGGAGAGATTGATGCCCCTTGTATCATCAGTGTGTCTGTCTCCCACAGTGGCTGCAATAAGATCTCTTGCTAAGGTGGACCGTGATGACCCTGTTGGAGCTCTGACCTATCAACTTGCAACACACACTAGAGTTGTTCAATACTCCAAATTCACTTAGTAGTGAGATTCTACCTATCTGGTGCATCCCTTCCCTTTGATGCTAACCAAAATGTGTCTCTAGATTTTCTCCTGTCATCTATCCATCCATCCATCCATCCATCCATCCATCCATCCATCCATCCTCTTTCAACCCTCACATCCTCTTTAAGACATCTGATTTACAGCCAATACCCTTGCCTCCTATTTGACTGATCAAAGTTTTCTGACACAAGTTTTCCGATTTCCCATCTCACTCTAACTCCCAAATATCTTTATGCTTGTATCCTTCTTGTCACTCCAATAAGTCTATATACGTTCAGCTCCCTTTTCTTTACTTCCTACCATGTAAGGACAATTTTATGAGTCAGAGCTTTCATTTTCCTCCTATGTCGCTGTGCTTTGTAATTATTTCCTGATTCTTCTGAATGAGCATTGATTTCTAGTGGCTCTATCACCACTAGCCACAGATATTTTTATGTCTTCCCTAACACAAGAAAAAGAAGTCTCTCATCTCATAGTACTCTTCAGAGTTACTACTCTTTTACTGCCAAGTTTCTCCCGAGGGCAATCTACAATTCCAGCCATATTTCCCTCACTGCCCCTTCACTGACAGTCTGGCTTCCAGCCTCATCACTTTACAGGAACTCCTTCTCCCAAGGTCACCAGTGTCTTCCTAACTGCCAAATCCAACAGTGTGTTATCAGTCCTAATTCCTGAAATCACTGTAGCATTAAACACTTACTTGACTTCTTTGACTCTTGCCTACTTTTTTTTTTTTTTTGGTCCCTCAGAGAACTTGTGCACGTTCATGGCTTCAATTCTGAGCATCAGAGATGGATGGAGAAAGGGCTTTGATATCAGGCAGATACTAAGTCTTATTCTCTATGGTTCTTCCATTTATTAGCTATAAGATCTTGGATCCATTTTTTGTTTCTTATAACTTTAGTTTCTGCATCTAAAAAGTAGAGATAACAATGCCTTTTGCATGGGATAACTAGGATCAGGTAAAAATGAGCAGTACATGCTCAATAAATGTTAAGTTTCCTTGATTTTCCTGAAAAATCTCCTGAATTTCCTGCTAAGTTGTGGTCATATTTTTTTCTCTTAGTTGCTTATTTCTACCAGACATTCCTACTGCCACCTCAATTGTGCAGAGGAAGGCACACACATTGTTTTTCCTCTCATGACCACCACCCCAAACCTCCTCTTCTCCAATTCTTTCTCTCTCAGTGTCACCTTGGCCTCCACAAAGGCCAGTGACAGGCTGCCTGGGTTCACTTGGGAAGCTCTTGACTGCTGATCATCAGAAGGGATCACAGACAAAGTTTTTTCTAAGGAATCTCCATATCTATGGCTACTAGTATCTCTCCTGATTCCATCCTAACTCTATCTTATGTTTTCTTACTTGGTAAGCTGGCTTGGTCCTGACTTCAACCCCTGACTTCCTTCTGGGCCCAACAGAGACTTTGGGTCCTGGTTTGGGTCCATTCTTGGCTCTCTCCTTAGCTCTCTCTGCTTTTGCTTCTTTCTCTAGAAGTTGATACCCAAGTTCATGGTTTTCCAGGCCACCTGAGTTGCCTCCCTAGATAGCTTTCTGTTGCCCTCACCTGACACAACTCCATAATTATCAAAGCCACCTTACTGGGACCTGCTTCTGAGATTCACCTCTTCTGGGTATAACAGGTGATGTCATCACTTTCAATTTCTCAAGCTCTTGGATTAGCTTTTCACCTTTATTCCCCTCCTCCTTCTCTAGGACAACCCTCAAATCCATTCAATCCTAGGTTACTGTAGCTTTGCAAAGTTTCATACGTGCATCTTTTCTTTTATTATTCATACCAATAGAATAATAATGTCACTAACAACAACAACAGCTAACATTTGTTGAGGGCCTATGGTGTGCTAGACACTCTGGCAAGACTTTACAAGCTTCATCTCTTATAAAAGAGAAAATTGAGGCTTAAGGAAAGTGAAATACCTTGCTCAAGGTCATAATAAGTACTGGAGCTAGGGATTTAAGCTCAGATTTGTCAGCTCCCAAACCCATGCTCTTATTCACTGTTTTATTTTGTTTGAAATGATCACATTTTCTTGATGGAAGCATTTGTGTGTTTTTCATAAATGTTTTTCAAACTGTGTTATCTTTCTAACCACAGATCTTGTGAAATTGCACTGGACAAGGGATTTCATGGAATTAGAAATAAATTGTAAATAAATTGTTACTCTAGTAAAGATTCACTCAGTATTAGCCAGAAATAAGAATAGTCCCAATACTGAGAGAAGCCAAGAGAAGGGAATAGTGTGACATTGCAGAGAAAGGAAATAGGTGAAAATTTAATCTTTAGTGTTGTCAACTTATTTATCAGTGGGGACATTTCTGGTTGGAAAGAAATAAAAGGGGTGTCCTTGGAAAGAGTCAAAATGGAAACAAAGCTAAAGGTGTCAGGCAATAGGAAGTCAGTGGAGAGGAGCAGTGGCGTGGTTTAGGAGAACAGGTCACTGCTTGAAATACTTCCCACTAGCATTAAGCCCTTGAACGTGTGCACTGTAATGTCAAAACACTTGTATGGCGATCCTAGCCCTCTTTGTGTGTAGTCTGAGACAGAGCCCTGGACTTGGGATCTAAATACTGAATTCTCTTCCTAGCTCTATCGCTGAACAGCGACTTGATCTTGGACAGATCCCTTAGCCTTCTTGTTCCTGAATTTCTCATCTTTAAAATCCCTGGGAGTTGGGCTGTAGGAGCTCTCAGACTCTTCCCTGCATTAGCCTTTGCTGTTCCATCAGCTCAAAATGTGGTGAGGACTTAGAGCTTAGGTGCGTGGCCTGCTACCTATGCTACACATTTACTAACATTACATATGGATGTCACGGGTTGCTCTGGTCACTCAGACTGTGGAGAAAATTGAAAATCTTGGTAAGAGAGTCCCCAGCTGGGGCCTAAGCACATGACCTCAGAGGTTACACGCCTTTTGTAAAGTACCAGAGTGTGTTACGCTCTGCTCTGTGGGCAAGATCCCTTTCTAATTCCTGAGTCAAACCCCCTTCCACTCCTTGGCGCATCTGTCTCCTTACACTGTTGCATATGACTTCGGTTAGCATGGGCAGGGGACGGACAGTCTGTGCAATTGAAATGCGAAGGTATAATTATAAGTGAACAAGGGAATAATTTGGCCAGTAGTTTAGTATCTCAAGATCTCAAGAATGATCACCTTCGGCTAGACTAGTAGACCCAAATTGCCCTTTTTATTGCTTCACTAAAACACACCACTTTGCCCAGTTCATTTATTGACTTTTTCATCTCAAGTACAAATTCTTACCTAGGTAGAAGTTAAAGGTCCACAACACACTAATTGTAAAAGCAAAAGTGCCAATTCAACAGAATTCCGAAACCATGGGAAATGCCTGTGAACTTGACAACTCTTGTGTAAATTAAGCCTGAAAACGATTTTTTTTTTTTTAAAGAGGCTTTAGGTGTTCCTTGAAAACCTTTACCTCAGTTACAAGAGTGTGTATATCTATGGAAAATGAGGAAAGAACTTTGTGTCAGTTGCATAAAAGAGTAGGAAACACTGACGTTGCTTTTTGGGAAACAACAGAAAACTAGCTGCTGAGATTTGATTTAAATCACACCCTAAAAATATCACCCTCGCTTCCAGAAGCATACATCGTTTGCATAAATATTCTATCCCCCTTCCCCCGCCACCACTACTCAGCTTTGCAGCAAGCAAGCAAGAGTTAAACACAAGAGTAGTTTTTAGAGGAAACCTTATGACTAGCAATCAGTGCTAATAAGATTCTTTTCCTCTTGCAAGATTCACAGAAAGCCCTAGATCCATGCCGAGCACATTCAAAGGCAAGGGACTAAGAGCTCCTCTCACAGGTTCATTATCATTCTCAGGTTATCCCAAGCCAAGTGAATCAGGAAAGCAAATGAATTAGTGAGAATTACGGAGCCTCTGTGGTCTGAACCCACTCCAAATCTCGGGGAAGATGAAAGGTAGACGCTGATGTCTTATGTCCCAAGGATCTCAGGATGGGAGCCCCAGCGTCGAGCTGTTCCTCCAGAGCCTTGCAGAAATGTGCAGGCAGTTAATGTTGCCTAACGTCTTCTGACCGTGGGTTCAGCCATGTGGGAAAAGTTTTACGAGGCTGCAAAACCAAACCCCCTTTCACTCACAATTAATTACAGAAGACTTGCTATAGCACCTAGTTGCCAATGAGTCCAGCATGGGCACTTTTCTTCTTATTTTGGTCACTTACTAATAATCAAAGATACCAGGGTAATGCTTTAGTATATGATGATACCAAACGGGATTTTTGAAGAAAAAAAATCTATAAAATATTTAAAGTGCTAAAGCGTTAAGCTTCTTTGGAAGAGATGCTTTGAGCTGAGGAGCGGGGATTGAATTCAAACTACTGTCCTTGGAATTGCAGAAGTTTTTGTTGTTGTTTTTTTGTGTTGTTTTAAAGGCTACTGGCAAATAGGGGTGGGCAGAATGGGGAGGGGGCGTGCATTTGTTCTTGTGGCGGAGATATAGTGATCCTTGGAGTATCTGTGGAATTTAAACAAAACATGTAGTAAAGGTTTGGGAGTAGCAGTTTGTTTTCATTAAATACTTGTTACTGCTAATTATATTTGATCACTATAAAGAATACAGTTTAATTAAAGAAACACGGTGGTTAGAAAAATATTTGATTTCCAAAGGAGAACAATTTATCTTTTCATTAGGAAGGAGGGAAAAAAGTAATTGTGACTGTATGTTTTTCAGCATGTTATTGGTTTTTATGGAGAGGTTTTATTCCATTCATAGGGAAAAATGTATTTTTGTTCCTAAAATTGTGGTGAACTACTAACATCATATCATGTTGTTTGCATGCACACTTCAATTTATTTAACATAAGTAATTATTTTAAAAATGAGACAACATTTGGCAAATGATATAAAACAACATATTCTAACATCAATCTGAATCAACGTATCTTCTTTCTCTTTGGAGAGAGTTTCCGTGTTAACTCTTTCAGTGAATGTTGAAATGTACTGTCACATTAATGTTTTCCCTAACCAACATATGGTTTTCATTCTCATTTTGCAAGGTAATATTTCAGCAGCGGTCTGGAGGAAATTAATGGAAAATGAAGGCAGATAACTATCCTTGTAACTAAAGCCTAGTGTTCATGTTGCTTGTATATCATTGCATATAATAATTCTTTTAAGCAATCACAAAATTTAAAATTTTTGACTTGTAAAAATGTATCCTCTCTACATCAGCTTAGTTTGAGTGAACTCCCATGAGTTCCAGAAGTGTAATGGACCTGGGTACATCTTAGTATAACTGGTCTAGTTTTAAGAAAAAGGACAATTCAAATATTGTGTTTATGGTGTGTAAGTGTCAGGGACGACTCAGACTTAGAACAAGAGAAATCCCTTCCTTTGCAGTCTTCACACCAGAAACAGCATTGGAAAATAAGAACATTCAGAGTTTGGCACCATGTTTTTAAAGGAACTAATTTTTATCTTTCCATTTTAAACATATGCCTGTAAATTTTGGACAATATTTTGTTTGTAAAATCTTTGGGCAGTTTGCTGGTTTCAACCATTTTTTTTTTGTTATTATAATGCTCAAACAGTACTAAATGTACATAGTCATGTATTTGGATAATTACACTTTTTTTTTTTTTTTTTTGCGCGAGAGAGAATGAGAGCACGAGACGGAGGAGGGTCAGAGGGAGAAGCAGACTCCCCGCCGAGCAGGGAGCCCGATGTGGGACTCGATCCCGGGACTCCAGGATCATGACCTGAGCCGAAGGCAGTCGCTCAACCAACTGAGCCACCCAGGCGCCCGATAATTACACTTTTTAAAACTTTTTTTTTTATCTCATGGAGAAAGGTGAACCTAAAAATCATATTTAAAATATAGTGTAGATGTGTTTGAAGCTTCATAGCTATTTTTCTTTCACATTATAATTTGAATGTTCGATTTCTCTTTGGCATATATGCAAATTACATCGAACCCAAGCAAACATAAGCTTCCAATGGGACCGGGTAGAAAAGAGACACCGTCTCCTTGGTGCTTCTGTATTGCATTCTGCTCTTGTCGCTGCCCTTAGGATCTTCTACTCTTGTCACTAAATGCTTTCCAGTGAGAAGTTTTTCCTTTCTTTCTTACAAAACTATAATAATTCGACACTTCTGGGTAGAGGAGGAAAACAAACTTCCAGCTTTTGATAAATTATATTAATGCGTATGAAAACCTGCATGTTCCAAAATTCTAAATCTGTAAGCAATTTTACACGGAAATCAGCTTTTCCTAGATTTCTGAAGAAAGTGCAAGAAAGCAATCGGAGCAGTTTGGTATACCATGAACGGCTAGAGAGCTGCTTTCCATCAAAGCAGAAACCCACCTTTGTTACTAGAACTATTATTGCCCAGTACTCCGTGGTTCGGCAGCAGCCCGCAGCAGTGGCGACAGCAAGCATTCCCGCCTTAGCACAGAGGCCTGCCTTGCCCTCGCGCTGCCCACAAATGACCAGGGAAATCCCAGAGGTACTCTTGAATTTCTGCATTCTCGTTTCTTCAGCCGTAAAATATCTGTCACTCACATCCCACTTTGGCCAAAGTGACACCTGCCAGTCTCAAGAACAAGGACAAATTATTATCCGTCGGCCAACCGCGTCTCAGCAATGAGAGCAGAGCAATGGTAGGCACGGGCTTCTAAGGGTGTATTGTTAAACTCTATAATTTGTTTTTGAGATGTTTCTTTCAAGGACGTTAATTCTCAGCGTATTGTGGTTTAACATTCTGAACTTGTGTTTTTGTGGTCCACTGTCCACCGTAATGACACATTTAAGAATATTTACAAACAGGTGGCAAAATCTATATCGAATAGGCTTAGGAGGCACTGTGCAGGGCAATATGATGTTATTGTCATGAAAGACCCATGGCTTTGGTGATTGGAAGGCTCCTAGGATCCTTTTCAGGCCAAAATCCAAAAACATTCCCTCAGACCCACAATTCTGAATCTAAGAGTTTTATGGTGTGTGTGTGTGTGTGTGTGTGTGTGTGAGAGAGAGAGAGAGAGAGAGAGATCTGTCATCACGTCATATGAAGTTATGCAACATTCTATCCCTTGTTGATGAAATGCAACATGACAGAATGTAATGTAATGTAATGTATCAAAAAATGTAAATAATATACTTTGCAGGATTAGATATCTGCTGTCAATTCCTATAGTAGGGATCTGAACTGAACTTACTGAGGCGGACAGAAGCTCAGTGAACGCCAAACCGGCCGTGGTGTTTGAGAACCGACACACACCACAGTTCACTGATTTCCCCAATTACTTTGGGGTAGTTTGGCACGTATAGAAATGTTCAACAAAAGTTCTCTTGTTGGACACTTCTGGGAAGTAATTTGATTGTTAATTACAAACGCTCAGGGTGATTGCTCTGCATAATTGTTTTACTCCTTCAGTACTCCGTTAGAAGCTTATCTGCCGAAGGTTTATTTTTAGGTCTTTGAATTTTTAACATCTTCCTTATGTCACACTGATGCAACATGAGTGACCTCTCCAGATAAAATCCTTTAACCAGCCAGGGTAATCCAGTGCCTCCTGTGAGAGGTAGAAGTGGGGAGACAGTATGACCACATGCATTTTATCTCCAATAGCATCTGTAATCACGGGACACACACACACACACACACATTTCAAAATTCTGTGCCTTTTGAGAAATAACTTCAGTTATATGCTCTAAATTGCTTGAAAATCGTAGAGAGCAAAAGGCACATCTCAGAATTAAACCAAATGCATTCCACATACTATTTCTTTTTATTACCAAGCTGTAGTCTCGACCCTTAACGACAGACAACACAAAACAAGTCCACGTCGCTTTAAAGGTAACTGGACAGAAGCTCATCTGATACTGCATTCCTGAGAATGGAACCTTTTATTTGCTGTCATAGTGATGACTTTTAATTGTCCTAATAAATAAGCTTTTAAAAAGCTTCTAAAATGTTCTCTAATAACATACTTTGGTCTTTAGCCATAGAAATGCAGAAATAATTAGAAGTGGCATTGTGTACCCTGCCTTCTGGACTGGGCTGAAGGTGAAGGAGAAAGTCTCCTGCTCTCCTTGTCAGCTGCAAGGGTAATTACTGCTGGCTGAAATTACTCAACATTTGTTTATAAGCTCCCCAGAGCATGCTGTAAATAGATTGTCTGTTATAGTCCAATCACATTAAAACACTGCTCCTTGCAAACTGCTACCTCCTGTTTTCTGTAAGCTAGACAGAGAGAGCCTGCTGCTCACTTATTGAGCACCGAGCAGGGAAGAGCTATGTTTAATGTGATTGTTTTCATTAGATTCTTCTCTGTCCAAGATCACATTTGTCGTTTTCAGAGTCTGAATGCTAGTGGGGTCCATTACTTTCATTAGGACCCTTTTATTTGCTTTAGGGAGGATGGATATCTTTATTATGGGGATGCGTATGTAACAGTTTGGAAGGAAATTTAAAACAGTGCAGAAGAGTAACCACATACATTTCTTTCCACACATGGGATTTGTTTATCTATATTGAGTTTTAGGAAGTTCATAGCACCTACTGGCTACGCCAACTTGATTTCATTTAGCGTGTACTTACACAGTCCTCACTATATGCCTAACCCTGGGCGACATACTATGAAGATAAATATTTATTACTTTTAAAGAGACTAAAATATAGCTGGAGAAAAATGACTTGGATACATAATAAAGTTAAAGACTAGTAAGATATGTGATGAAATATAGATTTGAAATACAACAAGCACCAACGTGAATATGTGACGTATGCATATGGAGGATCAGCGAGTTTTTGTGTTTGGAGAGCAAATGGAATTTACTGTTTTGGAAAGATAATAAGGCTTTATGAGTTAAATTAATTGTGCCCCCTTCAAAAGGCACCAGAGACAACCCAGAGAGTAGTTAGTTCAGCTTTTTGGTGACCCTTGCTTCCAGTTTATTATTTCACATGAGAGAGATTTGATTGGACCTTTAGGCTGGCTGGCCTAAAATGTTTTGAATGCAGAAGAGAGCAGGAAATTAAAAGCAGCTCAACAGAAAGAACCGGGATATTCATTGAACCAAATCCTTAAATAGTCTAAATTTCCTCTCTAATTGATTAGTAAATAAGTTTAGCTATTTTATTTTCGTTCCTCCTGGGGAAAGAACTGGAATAATTCCTGAGTTGTTTCCATTTATGGTTGACCAGGATTTCCCAAATCTAGCTGATTATGTCTCCACAGCAGTCTCAAATTTTTTAAAAAAGTATTACAAACCTGTTTTGAAAAGGGAGGGATATTGGAAGACAAATATTGCAGAGAAGGGGTTCTACTCAGTAAATGGCAGACATGGGAACAGGAAATGCAAATTGTAGAAATTCAGATCTGAGACACAAAAGGACTAGTCGTGAATTGGAAGAAAATCGGATATAATCTTACTTTCCGGGAAATATTTAGCCTTTCCCTTTCTTTACATCATTCCAATTTTTTTTTCTCAGGGTAATTATTCTTTTTTTTTTTTTTTCATCTAGTCTGGAATTGGTAAGGGGTTTTGGAAAATTCTCATTTCTCCTTACATACGCCAATGTCACTGGAAAGCCGTACAAGTGATAGAGACATTTGGGTACCAGAATGATGATTCAATTAGATCTTACAATAATTCCTGGAAGTACTGTATTCTAGACTTTAGTACAGGAAAGAGCATCAGATGCAGAGCAGATTTTGGGTAGGCACATATATTGCCATGGAAAGCCAGCGATGTTTTACATAGAAAACTAAATGAGCATGGGGATGCCAGTGGTGTGTTCATTTCAGAATGTTTGGCGAAATCTATTTTCAAGAGAAAAGTAAAGCTAAACAAAATCATTCTTTAGGGCTGGCACACATTGTCTTAAAATAGACTGAATCCATTTGTAATCTATATAACATTTTTATATGTTTGCCATTACTCACTTCATGCCATTAGGAAAGCACTGAATCTTTAAAGAGAAACTTCCTACAGCTAAAAAAGACATTAAGGGGGAAAAATGCTGGGAGCCATAGTGACAGGTACAACTAAGCTTGTATCCTTCGGTTCCCTGGAAACCAGTCAAACACTATCTCATCTTGCAATGGTTGTGTCTGATCCTCTGCTTCAGACATCTTCCTAATAATGGCAACTGCAGAGGTGACTCTCTGCAAATAAGGGCTTGCAGCCTCTGGGCATCCATCACATTTCTCCAGAGCAACATTAGACCACCCTAATGGGCACTCCCGTCTTCATTATGATATTAATTCTCTAAATTTCCAAAGTGATTTCATTTGTAACATGACAAAGCCTGGCTGCTCAGGAGACAAACTGTTTTCATCCCCCTCCTGCATGCTCACAAAGGCTTGCTCTCTTTAGTCTTTGGGGGAAAAGGAATTTGATAGCATCAGATCTCTGGTGATACACAGGCTGGCTAACGGCTACACCACCTGCCAGCACTTCACGCCTGCCCATCCAGCCTGAAGCTTTCTAAAGCAGTGGTTGCTGAGTGGAACATGGATGCTGGTTTGGAAACGAACGATATGGACAGAAAACAGCAGCCGAATAGAAACTCGGCATGGAAGCTGAGTGGGATTTGAGGGGAACAGTGGGGTTACAGAGAGGCTGGAAACAGAATCTGGTGCGATAGGGTTGGTCTGGGAGATGCTAGCGAACGCCGTGCTTTTTCTCCCTCGTACACTGGAGTCTTTGTTGCAGTTCCAAATTCCAAGACTGCCAACCATATACAACCTCCAAAATATGGTCATTCATTTTTCTTTCAATATTCTAGCCCCTATGGACTTTAATTCAATGTAGCCACATCAAAATTAGCTTACCTTCTGCAATGTTTACTAGATATAAATTCTAACACTTACTAAAAAATCCTGTCTCGATCAATACTGAGGATTTTCTACTCACCAATGATCATTGTTTCTAACTGAATTAGCATCGTGGCTAGAATGTCTGACTTGAGCGACCCAGTGCTAAATTTTTGAGAGGTCCAGCGTTGGTCAAAATACTGAAGCGGATGAAAATTTTCTCTGCTTTCCCTTTCCATGACTTCTACTAGGAGCTTCTTGCTCTTACTTCTTGCTTCACTGCTGACACTGTTTAAAAAAGAATTCTTATTAGAATAGTCCAAAATAGGTTATTATTTTTGAGTAAGGTACAGAGAAATCAGTAGTTCACCGTTACCGAAGATTCCAGTACCTCTCATTGGAGGTGGTATATTTTAGTGGGAGGCATCAGCAAAAGCTGAGTTTGATTCCACTAGTGAATTTTACAATCTTGTGAAAGTGAATGAAAAAAATTACCCGGCTTCTATTTCTTCGGTTTCAAAGTGGAGGAACTGGGCCTTGCGTCCGCCCTGGAGCTGCCCATGCAACCCAGCCATGGTCAATCCCACTGTGTTCTTTGACTTTGCCCTGGATGGCGAGCCTTTGGACCGAGTCTCCTTTAGCTGTTTGCAAAGTTCCAAAGAGTGGAAAACTTTCCTGCTCTGAGCCCTGGGGAGACAGGATTTGATTATCAAGGTTTCCGCTTTCACAGAATTATTCCGGCATTTCTGTGCCAGTGTGGTGACTTGACTCGCCATCATGGCACTGGCAGCGAGTCCATCTATGGGGAGAAATCTGATGATGTGAATTTCATCCTGAAGCACACGGGTCCTGGCATCTTGTCGATGGCAAATGCCGGATCCAACACAAATGGGTTCCAGTTTTTCATCTGCACTGCCGAGACTGAATGGTTGGATAGCAAACACGTGATCTTTGGCAAGGTGAAAGAGGGCATGAATATTGTGCAAGCCATGGAGTGCTTTGGGTTCAGGTATGGCAAGACCAGCAAGAAGATCACCATAGCTGACTGTGGACAAATCTAATAAATTTTTCTTGTATTGTACCTTAACTACCAGATCATTCCTTCTGTAGCTCAGGCGAGCACCCCTTCACCCCCATCTGCTTAAAATATCCTATAATCATTGTGCCGTCGTTGGAATTCTATGGGTTTTATATTTCTTTACTCCCCTCCAAGTCTAGCTGGATGCAGAGTTAATTTTCTGATTATGAAATAAAAATTAAACAAAAAAATAAAGTGAAGGAACTGGATTGTAGGCTCCCTGGTTTAATATTTTTTATTATTTCATATTATATTTATATTAATATCTTTAGCATTATCTTATATCTGATTTTTTTGTCTGTATATGTTCAAACACCTGGCACCCTTGCAGGATATGTTTAGGTAATATCTTATCATCACAAATTTTTAACTGAAGATTCATATCTTTGATTTATAATTTCAGAATATTTGCTATAGCTCAGAATCTTCAGGCCATTATAATTTAGAAAAAAATTGTAAAGCTCTTTTTTTTAAAGATTCTATTTTTTATGTGACAGAGAGTGAGAGAGAGAGAGAGAGCAGCAGCAGCAGAGGGAGAGGGAGAAGCAGACTCCCCGCTGAGCAGCGAGCCCGATGTGGGGCTCAATCCCAGGACCCCGGGATCATGACCTGAGCCAAAGGCAGATGCTTAACCATCTGAGCCACCCAGGCATCGCTGTAAAGCTTTTATGCTTGAATAGATTTCTTTTAGATTTTATTATTAGTGCAATACAATCAAATACATTATATATGTTGCTTTTAGAAATAGAAAAATATAGATGCATAGATTTTTAACAAAATAAAACAATTTGGGGGGAGTGAGAAATTTTGCCCCGTTCTCCAAACCACAAATTTTTCAAAAAAAAATTGTTTGGAGCAAGAGAACATTACTGAATATTTCATCTCTCACCTATCCTATTTTTCAATTTAAGAGATTGTCTTATACATTTCTCAAAGTTGTTGCTTTTCTGTTTTTTAAAAATATATTCAAAACTAAGCTTGGTTTCTTTAATCTCAAACTTCCGTAAGTATTATAATTCTTCCCTTTAGGAAATGAGTTGGCGGGGCACCTGGGTGGCTCAGTTGGTTAAGCGACTGCCTTCGGCTCAGGTCATGATCCTGGAGTCCCTGGATTGAGTCCCGCATCAGGCTCCCTGCTCGGCGGGGAGCCTGCTTCTCCCTCTGACCCTCCCCCCTCTCATGTGCTCTCTCTCTCTCTCTCTCATTCTCTCTGTCTCAAATGAATAAATAAAATCTTTAAAAAAAAAAAGAAAATGAGTTGGCTGTTTTTTCTGATAGTCCAATTTCTAGAATAAGTCGTATCTCAAATTGTAATGGTTTGCTTCTCAAGATTTACAGAAAATAAGGGTATGCCCTAAAACTTAACATGAATCTTATGAATATTTGTCAAGTCTGTGTTCAGACCATTCCCAAATTACCAATGTCTGATTTCAAATGGCTCTTACATACAACTGCCAGGCACTTCTGGTTTCACTGTTGATAGAAACTTCACAGAGTCCTGCTCCATTCCTACTCTCTTCTGCAGCACTGGAGTCTCAGAATCCCTTGCCACGGTATGGAGATTCCTGATACCACTGGAGGGCTTTTATTGCAGGACACGTCCTCCTCGGGTCTCAAATTAAAACAAGAGTTGAGTTACTGTTCAATCATCAGAATTTTATTACTGAGAGCCTTCTACGTACAAACTAGTCCTTTTCTTCCAAATGTCATCCTTGGAACATAATGTTTCACTCTCTTCAAAGGATTGGGATTATACTGCTCTATAACACATACCCAAGGCATAAGGCCTTTGCTGTTGGATTAGTTCCAGATGGAAGACATTTACTGCAATGTAAATAAAATATAAACAAATATAGGATTATTGAGCCTCTACAACTGGAAACTCTAAATTAAATCTAAGCTCTTTGATTTAACGATCATTTCTTAATTGTATTTTTATTATCTAGGCTTAGTATTTAGCAGGTGCTCAATATAGATCCATTGAACTAAGCTGAACCTACACCAAGATCCACAACTGATGCATTTCCATTAGTTTATAGTACAGAAATTCGAACTCATGGTTTAGACAATTTATGTGACTCATGGGGACTATATAAAGAGTAATAGCATGCCATTATGTTGATAGTAATATCTATAGCATGTTTTAATAATGTCTTGTATGGTGATGGAAATTTTTAGTAATCAATAATTTAATTTTAGGCTAAGCAAAACAAGTGGCTAAATTATTTTAGGTTACTCTTGAAAATCAAATTAATTTGAAGAGCTTTTTTTTTTTTAAGATTTTATTTATTTATTTGACACAGAGAGAGAGACAGTGAGAGAGGGAACACAAGCAGGGGGAGTGGGAGAGGGAGAAGCAGGCTTCCTGCTGAGCGGGGAGCCCGATGCGGGGATGTGGGGCTTGATCCCAGGACCCTGGGATCACGACCTGAGCCGAAGGCAGACACTTAACGACTGAGCCACCCAGGCGCCCCAATTTGAAGAGCTTTTTAAAATTACTTCCATATTGCTATTTTTATAACTCTCAACTAATGTATTTTAAAATATTAGTTCATAGAAACAGTTTTCACTTAAAAATAAGATGAGCAAAGAAATCACTGGTGACTGTTCTTGTAGTGATGAAGTGATTAACAGACATTCACAAGCCGGGGATCAGACTGGCTTTATTAATCCAATGATTTTGCATAAACTTAGCCAGCTGGCAGACACTTAGGTTTTTCTATGATTGCCATCTGCAAAGATCCAGAACAGGGTTTAGACTCCACCCTAATGAGTGTTGATTCTTAGACATCATCCTTCTAATCCAATAGGCCCTACTCATGCTTTTCTCAAGCATTTGTGAAGGTCCTAAATCAATCTAGCTCTTACAGTCACAAACCAGGGCTCAGAGTGTTTGGTTCAGAGAGTTGTAACCAGGTTAATATTGAGAAAAATAGCCTTTCTGATAGAAATTGCTTTCACATTCCGGTAGTCAAGGAGTGCAAGGCATGGTAGATACACTAAAAAAATGAACTTTTTGCAGTCATTGGGTATTAGCCCATAACATGAAAAATAACAAGTCTCAATAGGATTTTTTAATTTTTTGAATTCACTAGTAGAATGTGGTATGTACAATATATAAGAGTACTAGTCTAAAAATTAAGAACCTTAAGTTCAGGTTCCAGCTTGACCAATAAATGGCTCTGTGTCCTTGGACAAGCCACGTACTCCTCGGTGTTCTAGTTTTCTTAATGTTCAAAAGAGGAGTTGATATAATCTCATAAATCTCTTAAAAATTCTAAAATAATTGCTCTTTAAAAAACCAAAAATTATGCTTCTTTAACTACTCACAACCATGACTCTTTTTAAAAGGCTAAACAGAATGTCCATTTATTGTATTGTTAAAAAAATACAAAAGGAATATATATTTTTTACAACATTATGCCATTGTCTGTTAGTCGTTATTGTTGCTGTGTGAAGTAACTTTGGGATTTTTGGCGAGAGGGT
Organism: Mirounga angustirostris; assembly: GCF_029215605.1. Lineage (NCBI taxonomy): Eukaryota > Metazoa > Chordata > Mammalia > Carnivora > Phocidae > Mirounga > Mirounga angustirostris. Next base: position 128,220,361 of record NW_026991711.1, on the reverse strand, counting down.
TTTCTAGAAGTAGCTTTTTTTCAATAGACATTTTCCTCCCAAGTAGCTAAATTCTACTGCTGTTGTTTCAGTGATAACAGAAGCATCAAGTCAAGTCTTAATCGTGAAAGAAGAGTTTGAAAATTTATTTTCTACTTGGTTTAAAAAACCCAAGTGCAAAAAAAGCTGACAGAATTAAGCATAAAATCACTATCATTTTCCTTCTATCCTCAGCTAAGAAAACCAAAAAGGTATGCTAGAGGAAGAAGCTTTTACCTGTGTAAAGATAGCTCTCTCTAAGAGGAGATCTGTGTTTGCTTGGAAAGCTCTTGTACCAGATACCTGTGTGGCTTATCACTTTATTCAGGTGTGTGCTAAGATGTCACTTTGTCAGAGAGAACATCCCTGATACCCTGTCGAAAATAATTTCCCCTGTCGCACTCAAGCTCCTTCCTCTTTATTTTTCTCTACATAATACTTATCACTCCTTGAAGTGTATTTACTTATTGTCGATGTCCTCTCTCATCCCCACCAAGAATAGAAGCTCTATGAGAGCAGACACCATGTATCACTGGCAGGCGCTACCTCGTCACTAGAGCCCATGACAGTGATTGGCATTTAGAAGCAGCTCAATAAATACTGAACAAATGAATGCCTGAAAAAACTTAGTGATAAACCAAATTGGTCAAGTGAAGGAATAGACAAGAGTGGAGTAAAGAATAACATGGAATAAAAAATATTCCTCACCTCAGGGAAAGTCCAGGCTCTAGACTAGAGCTTACCAGCTCAAATGCCTACAAGGACCAATAAGTTAATTGTAAATGCATGGGTAAAAACAAGAGGGAGTAGTAAGAGCTGTTGCAAACTGGACACTGTATTCTTATCTAAAGAAATCCACACATTTCAAACACCTGGAAGCCAAAACAAAACAGCTACGTACTATATTTATTTAGTTCCCAGGCCATGTGCTTATAATGTGTGCCAGGTAACCGTTGTGGAATGATGCAGGTAAGAATGACCTTGTGCTCTATGATGAAGGAGACAAAATGTACAGCAAAATAAGTACAACCTAAAATGGAAGCTACCTGAACATTTGAATAGCTATTGATGTAGAAGGTCACCAAGAAACAGAACTTGAGCGAGCTCCTGGACATTGAGCATGATGTTGACATCAGAGAGTTTATCAATAATTAACTTGATATTTGGGGGGAGAGATGTTTAACGTGATTTTAAGTATGCCCTATAAATCAATATTTTTCAAGCTATACATACCTTGCTTCTAGAGAAAATCTCCTGTGTCTGCAATCGGATCCCTTTCAGAAAATGAGGTCATTACAGAAATCATGTTTCTGACATTTCTTTTTAAAGCAAAAAATGACAAACTTGCACATTCTAATTGCCCCTGCGTCTTTCATTGCCTAGCATTATTTAAGGCTTCTTATGCCTCCAAGATCCCTATACGAGCATGTATTGAAAATAAAACATGCAGTTATACAGAATTTAAGTTACAGAAAAGTTTTTGCATCAAGAGACCTGTATCAACTGAGCCACCTGGATGCCCCCCCAATTTCATATTTTTAACAGCATATCCATCTTAAATTCCAATTTAAATATTGACCAGAAGGAAAGGAGTGGTCAAAGATACAAAAGAGTTTCTATCTGGATGTGCCAATCAAAAAGGGTGGGTTTTATAGTATTTCTCAAGCTTTATTTGTTTGTAGGGAAAAGTAAATTCCGGGGGTAGCTTAGTTCCCAGAGTTCAAACCTGGAAACTATTAACAGAAGGGCTGATCTTAGCTGTCCTGAGGGTGTTGGGAGAAAAGGGTGTATCTCAGTCACTAAATATAGATTTACAGAGCTCCCATCAAATGGTGACGTTCTGCAGGAGCAAAGACAGGCAGCAGATATCTCAGGGAAGAAAATGAAGGTTGAAAGAAGCCATTGTGAACACTGCATGTTTTCCATTAAGCACAACTGTGCATATGACAAGTACATATGTAGCCAAAGTGAAAAATGCATGATGGCCAAACTGGGCGCACACTCCCCTCTCGACACCACTGAAACACAGCTTCTAATGCATCTGTGCTCATGGGCCAGTTGATATATACCCGGAGTCCTGTCAGTAGGAAATATGAATGTGCATAAAACTCTTAAATTTAGTGTTTGAGGTGGTTGGAACAAGCCATTCACCTTCCCTTTCCCCCCTCCTCCTAGCTTCTCCTTTTCTTTTTTCTTCTCCCTCCTCCCTTTGTGAATTTATGATTTAGAAATTATTCAAACTGACTTCAAGCTCTGTCATTTCTTCATGGGTGTTTTATGTGTGTTCTTGGATTTTCATCTTGCCAATTGGTCCAGAAGCACTGGTATACCATTACATTAGAACATTTTACTGTGCTGAATCTGTTAAGCACATTTTACTGTGCTTAACTCTGGGGTGGCAGAGCCAAACTCGATTCTGAAATGATCCACTGGATCTTTTCTGCAAACATTAAGGAGAGAAAAAAAAATTAGTTCCGTAAGTTGAACAAATGTTACACTAAAAATAAAGGGCTACGTGGTCTGACACTGTATCTATGGTTTTGTTTAAATTGCTAAGATATCAGTTTTGGGGTACTTTTATACACAGCTGATGTAAATGGAGGTTAAATACTACTTAATTAATGGTTCTTATCTTGTCTTTTTCTTTTATGGTTACATACTTAACTTGTTCTATTCCCCAATTAATGACTACAACTTGCCGTATGTGATTATAATATATATGTTGGGGTTATTTAGTCTTTGCTGTGTAATCTTCAGAACCATGCAATAGGAGGGCAATTATCTCATCCTAAATATATAGCCCTTAGAAAGAACCTTGAAAATATACTTCTCTTTCTCTTTCTTCCTCTCTCTCTCTGTCCCTCTCTCTTTCCAAAAATTGCATATGCTTGTCTCTCAAGATAACTGAATTTTCTCAGAGAGGGCAAGATGACCATTAATCAGCTGGGTTCCTATCTATGTTTAACTGCTTGTCTCTAGCATTGAATGGAACGAGTTCTTGTAGTAGTTTACCGAAGCAGTTTGCATAATACAGATAGCTATTAGAATCACTGTATTAATATATGTCATCAACAACTTGTTGCTTTAGTACATTTTAGGATATCTGTGGGAATACATAATATAAATCTGAATTCTGGGCAAAACTATACAACTGGTTCATTCCCAAACTCTATTATGTGTAAGATTAAAACCCTGAAGGTTTAAAATGATAGATTCATTGTCAAATGCATTGTACTTTTTATTCTGAAGTGAGAGAAGACTTCGTGTCTTCTTATATCTTCATGAAAACTCCACCAGTGATCTTCAGAGCAGCACTGTGCTGGTGAGACCTCTACTACCTTCAGGGTTTCCTGCGGTGCTCTCCATCTGGATGGAATAGGGGAAAAATTGATAAAAGAAATGGAAGGGAAAGGTTTTTTTTTGGTTACTTGTTTAATGTCACCAGATGCTTATTCCATTCCTCTTTCTCTTTCTTCCTTCCTTCTTTTCTTAGTCTTCCTTCCTTCCTTCCTTCCTTCCTTTCTTTCTTTCTTTCTTTCTTTCTTTCTTTCTTTCTTTCTTTCTTTCTTTCTTTCTTTCTTTCTTTCTTCTTTCTTTTTCTTTCTTTCCTGACTTCCTCTCTCTCTCTCTCTCTCCCTCTGTATGCTTAATTTTTATAGCTTTGTTGTGATTAGTCTTTTACAGTCATACGTAGGAGCTTACCTGTTGAAAAATAAATCACATGAGTACTGTCTAAAAAGTCTAGAGAATGGTTTCCTGATTGAATGGCCACTTGTGACAAACCTAAATTTGCTCTGTGTTTGGAAAGATGCTACTGCTCACCTGGGAGCTTTGCTATTGGCAGATCACTAGCAAACCTTTCCATAGAATGACATCGTCCCATGACAATCTGAACAGAGAGGGCTACATTCCCAGATTTACCTTCTAAGATTACATGAGTTTGTGAGCCCCTAAGAGTGAAGGTTACAAAGTATCACCTGGAGGTGGGCTGCTACAGAGAGAAAAATACACACCAATATTCTCAATTACCCCTACCCAAAACAGAATCTCTGAATGTAAATTACAACAAAGTAGGTGCAATAAACTCTAAATTATCTGTGTTAATACAAGGGTGCATCTGTTAAAAACCATTTATATTAAATTTAGATGACATTCTCTCAATTGACAAGGGGTGGGGTGTATTAGATTTATTATTTAAACTATGTTGCATCTAAGCTCATATTAGAATCTCAGTAGTTTGCATTTCTTGTGCAAGCCATAATAAGAGGGAAAAGGCTCAGAGGTGTATTAGGTGGCAAATGAAAGCCACTCTGATAGCAATCATTTCTAACAGATAAGCCAGAAAGTAGATAATTTACACTTGGGTGATCTGTAGATTACTAGAAATGACTGTAGTGTATGTGCTTAGAATTCATGCTTATACATACATTGCTAACAGTTTGATTCCTGAAAAGGAATGTCAACAGATGATCATGTTGAGGTGAAAGCATGTTTTTTGGTACCAAAGGACTTAGATTTGAACCCATCTTTGATCTTACTAGTTTTTGAATAAGACTTCCAAGTCTCTGAGTATCAGTTTCTCTATCCATAATATGGAATGATATACCTGTTTTTCTTATTTAATGTGTATTGTATCCTGAAGTTAGGTAAGGATAGTTACAAAGATGGGTAACACACAATATTGGGCCACAAGGAGATTGGGGGTAGGCAGGGAACAGACAGGTAAACAAACGATCTCACTAACACAGGAAGAGTTATAAGAGAGGTTGTGTTGAGTAATTCCATAACCTGCCTTGTAATTATATATACATATATATATATATATAATATAATATATAATATAATATATACATATATATCTGTATCTACTGAACCAAGAAATCCTTTTTTTAAAAAGATTTTATTTATTTATTTGAGAGTGAGAGAGAGAGAGTGCACAAGCAAGAGAGCACAAACAGGGGAAAAGGCAGAGGGAGAAGCAGACTCTCCACTGAGCAGGGAACCCAGCTTGGGGCTCGATGCCATAGCTCCAGGATCATGACCTGGGCCGAAGGCCGACTGAGCCACCCAGGCACCCCCATGAAGTCCTTGAATTTAAGAATCATGTATAATTCACTTTTGAATCATCAGAAAGCAGTTCAGGCATAGGCCATAAAAAGCCCACAAAGCTTTTCTGTGGAATAAGTGATTTTTAAGCCACTCGGGTGAGAAAACCTTTGTAGCCTAGGATTGGGAAAGTGACACTTAGCACCAAGTACTGTTTCCATGTTGCTGGGTCGGCACCAAGCTCACAAGTAGGTTATTTAATGAGGTCTTATTTCTAATATACCTAGCATAACACTTGGCATGGAGCTCATTAAGCAGAATTAATACGTGCCATGGCATAGCGAGGAGGAGCCATTAAAGCACCCAAAATGTCACCCAGCATCCTGCCTTACTTATTGGTCGGTGGAAATTCCTACCATTAGGCATTCACACTGACAAGTAGGAAATTGCATCCCCGGAAGTCTTCCTTGAATTTTTGATGTTCCTGAGAAAAGAAAACTTTTAAACTATGGTAAACCCCTAACACAGTCCTGTGAAGTAATTTTTGATATTAGCAACTGTAACATCAGAACCCAAAGCGTACATGAGATATAGTAGGAAGCTTAGTAAGAGAGAAAGAGGGAAAGGTCTATAATCTGGGACCCTGTCAGTGCGAGCCTGACCCATCAGGTGGACCTTGGGCTGCTGTGGTGTTCTCTCTTCAGCCAGGATCAATGTGATGGTACCGACGCTCTGAGCTCCAGCACTTGGGAATGTTCTGCTGTCAAGTGGTGAGAAGACCCTGACTGCAATTTTCACTTCGCTGTGGACTAGTCCTGGCTGTTTCTGTAAAGCTGGCAAGAATGCTGGAAAGGGGGGAGAAGTGTCACATGTTGAACTCCTTCCCTCCACCATAAGAAGTGAGGAATAAACTCAAGAATACATCAAAGTGGGAGTTTTGATAGGGGTTAAAACGGCCACATCTGTATGTTTCCTTCCCTGCTCCTAGGTTACCAGGAGAAGACATCAATTACAGAACTGGAAGAGTCGGTTGGTATGGGGTAGGAAGCAAATAAGAGGAGCTCTGTAGACACTTTGATTACCCACTTCCCCTTCCAAGTTGAGTGCCACTCATTTAGGCATTCTTGTGCAGAAAGAACTGTCAGGTTAAGTCTTACAAGGGAGATGTCGAGACAAAAATATCAGCATGCACATTAAATATTGAATGGAAGTCAAATACCGGTCATGAAGATTGCCAAGCAAGACTAAGGAACAAAACTCCAAAGCCATAGGTAGAGGTAAGTCCTGCGCTTTTCATATAAGATTTAGCAGTGTAGGGCGCCTGGGTGGCTCAGTTGGTTAAGCGACTGCCTTTGGCTCAGGTCATGATCCTGGAGTCCCACGATCGAGTCCCGCATCGGGCTCCCTGCTCGGTAGGGAGTCTGCTTCTCCCTCTGACCCTCCCTTCTCTCCTGCTCTCTCTCTCTCATTCTCTCTCTCAAATAAATAAATAAAATCTTAAAAAAAAAAAAAGATTTAGCAGTGTGTAATTTTTTTTTTTTTTTTTTTTAGTGTTAGAGAATAATCCATTTTATTAGAGTGTTTGCAGCAGATACATGAACGGCGTAAATTACATATTACAATTTGCCATGGAGATCTTACTGTCCCAATTAAGTGTCTGTTTAGTTAGCACTTTCTGCAGTGAACCATCTTCTAAGGCCTGGTGGTATTTCATGGTACGTCAGTCAATAACCTGCATCCCTAGCCTAATTGCCAAGGGGTTATATCCTGACTCTTAGCCAGAGGTTGGCCTTGGAAAGTATAAAGTTATGTTTGTTAAATGCAAGCCTCATCATCTCTGGAAGGCATTAGCAATAATCTTCCTGCCCATTGCACAAATTCCTCCCTGTAAATGCCAGTGATCATGGTGTAGACAAGCATGTGCTCCAATCCCATGATTTTACTTGAAAACTAAACTTCCTGTCAGCTTCTAAAGCCTTGGTCTCTCTTTGAATGTTAGCATTTTGTTAAAGTAAATGGAATTAGAAGTAGAAATAAGTCCATTTAATCACACATGAAGCACAATTTTTCATGAGTATTTCAGACATTTTTATATGAACCATGGAAAAATGAATATGTTGATTTGCAGCTAAATTGAAAAATTATAAAAACTATTTAATTTTAGTTCTAAACACTTGTCTATCTTATTTAGAAATAAATATTTTTTGCTGTTTTATTTTTTCCTGCACTTCATCTGTGTCTTTGTGATGTAAATTTTTATATATTTTTTTAAGCTGACATACAACATTATATTAGTTTCAGGTGTACAACATAGTGATTTGACATTTATATACAATAGGAAATGATCACCATGATAAGTCTAGTAACCATCTGTCACCATACAAAGTTATTACTATATTATGACTATATTCCTTCCGCTGTCTTTACATCCCTGTGACTTATTTGAAATAAATCATTTTTTAGATTACATAGCTCTGAGTCTAGAGTTAAATGACAAATTTTCTCTAATATTGTTTATTCTAAAGAGAAAGAAATTCTTGTGCATGTGTGTATACCCATAAATACACACACATCTTACAGCTTTTAAAATTCAAGTGCAAATATATCTAATTCATCTCCCACTACAGTGTATCAGAAGAAAGGTATGGATTTAATGTGAGTAAACTAATTTGTATTGTGAGAAAATAGTCAAAATAATTGCTAAGGATAAGTTTCCCAATATTTATGAGAGCTTAAATTTCATAACACAGACCCGATTCTTTAAAAATACAGTCTGAGTGAGAATAAAGATTCCCCTCTCTGGTGTAGGTGGTAAAGAATCTATCTTTTTGAGTAATTTAAAATTCTTATTGGATTTGCTATTATTTTGAAAGATGAATCCAGGTAACGATGGTGCTTATTTGCCACAATTTTCTATTTTACATTAGGAAGAGAATAAATATACTCAATTAGAAACAGCATAAACCCTTTGATGAAAAGCTTTACATTTAATTTAATTCTTTTCTCAGCCAAAAAACTGATACAGGGCTGCTGCACAGTTTGTGTACTGCACAAAATTGACTGCTTGAGGATCTGGGTGAAACTCTAAATCAAGCCTTGTCTTCAGCTGATCATACCTTTGCTTTTGGGGTAGCAACTACCACTTTATCTACTTCCTACAAATATCTCATATAGACACTGCATTTTTTTTATTTTAAGTAAACTCTATACCCAACGTGGGGCTCAAACTCATGATCCTGAGATCAAGAGTCACATGCTCTACCAACTAAGCCAGCCAGACATCCCAACACTCTATACTTTTAATTCAAGTTTAAGTTTTAGCTTTAATGTCAGCTTTCTAGGACTACATTCTAATAATCTGATTAGGTTTAAATTCTAAAGAAGTAATGATTAGAATGAATGTAACAAATAGGACTTGATTGTCCCCCTCCCCCATTTTGTTGACTTAAATCATATCTTTGTCATAAGGTAACAACTTAAATCCAGAAAAATTCAACCAGGATTAAGGTTTCATTTTTACCCTTTACATATTATACCTAATAAAAATTGAATAATCTTATTGGAGGAAACTTTTACCTGTTTTTAAAATCGGGGTTATAATAGATATATATTTATAATAGATCCTTTTTTTACTCATATAACTTAATAGTTAAAGGGAGCAGTAGCTTTAGATTTTTTAAACCTAAATATATACTACAAAATAATCTAATCACTTGTTTTTACATCCTTACTCAATTGCCATTAAAAAAAAATAAATGTTAGATGAATAGTACCACGAATTTTGGTTGAGTTGAGGTCTGAGATTTGATTAACATTTCATTTATACTTATCTTAAAAACAGGTACCCCTCTGAATTATGATGATGAATGAAATGTAGTATTTGCACTAAGAGAAGTTAAGGATAGAGCCATATACCCTAGTGATACAAGAAGGGCATAAGATGTCAGAGCATAGAGTTGTCACCTTCAAATTTTACCCAATAGTGTGTTCAGTAGTGTATTTGGTGTTTGAAGTAGATAGGGCTTGTTGAAGGGCCAATTTTATATCACAAAATATAAAGGTTAGGGGGAACCACATTGACAACTTCTAGGTCATCTCTTTAAAGACAAAAATATTCATCCTGAATATTCTGGTAGCTGGGACATGGTGACAAGTTTGGATTTATAGATGGAGCCCTATGATGAAGATGGCTAAGTTGATTGTCCAGTTTGAATACGTGAATGACGTCACAGAGCAGAACTTTCCACTGCCCTAGATCATCTTCCTATCGTTGACCATCCCATCTTATTTGACGCCACCATATTTTGGGGTTCTTTTTATAGCAGTTTAATCTAGACCCTGACTAACAAATTTACATGTGGGAAAATCTGCTTCCTCTGAATTTCTTCTATTAGTTCAAGTTATGGTCTTTCTAATATGACATCACTTTAATTATTGAGGGACAATAGCTATCTGCTATACATTTATTTCTTCTTTCCTAAGTCTTCTTCAGACTTGATCCATTCCTCAAATGCCTGGGCTTTACCTCTTTTAATCTGGACACCATGTGCCCCTAATGCAGCCTGGGGCTGGGCTCTGCCACATTCTTATGTTCTTTTCCATGAAGAAAACTCTCAGGTCTCCTCTATAATAATCTCCTGTGAAGCACTTAATTTATCTCTGTTAAATGTCATCTTGTTGATTTTAATCCCTCGTTTCAGCAAGTTGAGATAATTTTGAAAGTGCGCAGGTTTTAATGAGACCATTGGTAAGTGCAAACAAGCAATTTGACTACTCTTCTCAGTAAATTGAAAGATTGTTGTTAAAATATTGACTATTACTGCTACCACTTTTCCCAATGAATACCTAGTGCCAGCCACTGTATTCGGTCAGATTATTACTCACAACAAGTCTATTATTATTCCTATTTCTCCGATAAGTAAAGGAGTCTTCAAGGGAAAGGATGACTTGTCTACACAGGTAGAAAAAGAGCATAGCCAAGTGCAAACCCAGATTGGCATCTAGATTCTATTGCCATTTGATGTGCCTTAGTTTCTGAAAAGTATAGGCTTCTGCCTTGTACAAAGTTCTGGGTCTGGAAAAGGATAAGTCATATATTTACCTGTCATCACAAAAGCATATGCTTTTCTGTGTCTATTTTGGTCACATTAACTTAAAAGCAAGAGAAGGAAACTTTCCAAATAATTTAGAAAACTGAATCTATCAAATTATTAGGCTTGCTTTATACATAGATAATGCTTGACTCTTCTGTCTTTACTGAAAATATGGGGTATTTTCTACGCAAGTCTTCTTACAACATGGTTTTCACAACTGAATTTGATCCTGAAACAGTAGGTCTGGTTCCATCTTCCCTTGTTTTCAATCTTTTTGCTCCAGCTAGAAAGACATTATTATGATTCCCAGGATCACAGTCGGTTTTCTAGAAGACTTAGCCCTTTTTTTGCTCTATTTCTCCTTTCTTTGCTGAGTTGGCTGAGAGACTTCTAACAACCAAGAATGCTTGCCAGCTCTTGCGGTTGGCGGGAAGCATGTGTAGTTTGTGCTTAGGGGGCCCCATCTCCACATCAAGATAATTTCCCCACATTCTGTAAGTCAGCTCACCTTCCCTTTATGTGCAAGTCATACTGCTGTTCTTATGCCCTTCTATACTAAAACTCAAGAAATCAAAGCACAAACTAAGAAGTTACGGATGTCTTGTTTGGGACATTTATATGTTGGGGATTTAAAAAGCTTGCATTGTCGAGTTGTAATGGAAATTGTTACTGAATGATGACAAAGGAAAAATATAATTGGGTTCAGAAAGAGTTTCCTAATCATCTATTTCAACATCTTCATTTTCTAGATGAGAAAATCAAGTCCCAGAAAGTTGAAGTGACTTGCTCAAGTTCACATAGATAGGGTGGCAAACTTGAGTAAGAAAACTTTTATTACATCCCTCAAACTATACCACGTCGATTCTATTTCTTGTTAGCATCTATTTATTATTTAGACCTATGCCATGCATCTTATGTGTAGAACAAAGTGGCTAGCGATAGAAGTAAAGTATTTAAACCTTGTCTGTGCTTCTGTATTGTCTCTAATAGGCAATGACAATAAGTGATAAAAATAGTAATAATAATAATACTTAACATCATAGAGAATATTTATTGAGCACTGGCTGTAAGTTGGACACTATTATAAGTAATACATATTATTATATTATATATGTCTTATATAATATCATATATATTATATGTCTTATATAGTCTCTTATATACTACATATATATTATATATAAAATATATATATTACCAAATTATCTGATCTTCAAAAAAAATTTCATGAGATTGGTAAAATTGTCATTTCTTTTACAAATGAGGAAATGGAGGTCCAGAGATTTGTCTGAAGTCACAGAGCTCATTGTGGCAAAGCGAAAAACTCAAAATTTGGAGTCTATGTTCTAAACCACTTAGAATCTATGTTCTAAACCATTACACTATGCTGCCTCTGATAGTGGACTTTCTACCTAGTTTTTCAACAATGGATCAACTGGTGTGTGTACACATGTATGTCATCCATGATATATGCCATATTGTATTACTAGCATGTGTGCATTGTAGTCTTTCTATATGTGAGCAAAAGAAAGTTTTCAGAAAAAGCATAAGTTCTGATTACTTACATCTACTCAAGTAAGACTAACTTCATGGGCTCAGAATTTGTTGAGATAACTGAATAATGCAGAAGGAGGATAGATACTTCATGATATAATGATTACAGTGAAAGTACAATTTTTAGACATGCTTAGCAATTTATTTGTTTTAAAAGGACTATCCTATGCATTTTACACCATATTTGCCTGTCAAACCTGTCAATCCATAAGCCAAACAGATAGCAGGCAAGAAAACTGAAGACAGAGAGATAGAAAGAAATGAAAATTAGCATATTTTGTTTTGAATGTAAAAAAGTGATGCAAATGATGCTTTTGGTCAAGAATGTAAAAGGACATTTTTGTGACCTTCCCTCCATATCACCAATGTTCTCACAGGCCATCACTCTCATATCTCCCATTTGAAACTCCTGGGCCCATTTTAAAAGACATGGTCTATTCTTTATTTCAAAATAAAATCTTAAAATTATAGGAGTAAAAGGAATTTGAGCAGTGTTGCTTCTTGCCTCTAAGAATAAGCACAGCACATTTAAGTCTGGATATTGTTCCTTTAAGCAGTTTTATTAACACATACCAAGAAGGTTGTGTATAACCATTTTAAACCTACTTTAAAGTTTATAATTGATTTTTTACCCTGCAGACACATATGGCTTGTTATGAAAAAAAGACTCTTTTTGCTTTTTGTTTTTCAAGCACTTCTACTGTTAATTTTTAAAACACGATCACATGTCTAACATTTAGAAAATAAATACCTAATACAACATGAGTCTTGGCATATTTAGGGTGTTGCTAAGTATCCAGAAATTAGAAAGAATGCTCTTTTAATGACATCCTGTGATTCAATTTAAACAGCCAGCTTTTATATGATTAGTATTTATACTCAAAGCTAGGTAGGTTCTGTATATTCCCTATAAATATACAGAATAAACAACCTTAGTCAATAGTGAAAGGAAAGAGCTGGGCTTTAGAAGAAAAATTGGAGGCTGGTTGTCAGTTAATTTTAGCCTAACACTTTCACTTCTTATAAAAACATTCAAAATAGTGTAATACATTCAGGAATATCAAATAAAGTTCAAACTGTTTAAACTTAATTTGCAT
>NW_026991711.1:128152553-128202553 GCF_029215605.1 Mirounga angustirostris | reverse complement strand
AGACTCGTTCTTGAGATACATTAGTTGCTTTTAGCTTTTCCTAAAGTCACCCGGAAGTTTTAGTTCCTTCCTTCCTACCTTCCTTCCTTCTTTCCTTGCTTTTCCTCTCTTTTTTCTTTTCTTTTCTTTTTTCAGAAATTTCAAAATTCTTTATGGATTTAGAAAATATTTCCCTGGATAGTGACATTGATTATTTCTATTTAAAACAGATACTTGATGATAGCCTGAAATAGATCTTCTAGGTTTCAAATCCTTATTTTCTGGTAGGTTTCTTTATTTAAAACAAAAACAAAACCCCAAGATATTTTAAGATACAAAATAGTTTGGAGCAGATTTTAGAACTTCACAATGTACCAGAATCTGTCAGTTTAGTGGCTCTTATAGAAAAATTCCTCATTCACTACCATAATCTCCAAGTTCAGAGAGATAAAAATCTCTTCCTCCTTTAATTTATTTCAGAATTTCCTAGCTGTAATATACAAATGCAGTCATGTAAATATGTCACACCAAGATGAAGCACATAAAAAGATGAAATCTTAACCTTAGTTCCAAAAGGCAACCACGAATTAATAAAGAAGTTCTGTTAAAAAGAACCTGCAGTAACATTTTCCAGTTACATAAGTCCAGTGGCACCACACTTAGACATCCTAGCAAGAATTAAACTGAGAAAAAAGATGGTTAAATAGTGACTGACTATTTTAATAAGGTGAGTGTCTTCTAATATCAGAGAATGAAATCACTTCATAACAGATAAAAATATTTGGTCACTTCAGTATAGTTATCAGCTCATCTTGTTATTTTTTACTTTCTGTCTAGATTTTCCATGACCTAAATATTAAAGCATTAATAATGCTTTAATTGGCATTTCTATTAAGATATTTTTCCATTTTCTCCTATTTCAAGTGCCTGTGTTGTTAAGAAGGTCATTAAGCTCTATCTTCTGCAAATTTCCTTTGTGTGCTTTCAATCTACTGACCAACTTTCTTCATTCTAAGCTATTGATAACATTTCTGAGCATTTGCACAATTAGATGAGATAATAACAGCAGTGTTAGGATCACAAGAAATACACATTGGTTTCAAAATGCTCTTGCGAACTAACTTTGTTGGGGCAAACTCCTAGGAGGGTGAATAGTGACTGGATTAAACATCCAATTAATTAGCAGTTATCTGGAAACTGGATGAGGGGAAGGTCAATATTGTGAAGGTAGGGGGAGTTGGAGAATGGATTCAAAGAAATGAACTATGATGAATCAACTTATATGAATAATTACAGCAAAATTTAGTTAATTTCATGGAATAAATCAGTACATAGGACAGAGCCATTGGAAAAAGTTTAATGGTGGTAATTGTTACATGACTTGGTCCTTGATGTTCGATAAGGAAAGATAAGAAAAGACATTGAGGAAGGTGGAATGATATAAGCAAAGGGTGAATTGGACTGAGCAATTAGATTCAGAAAAACTTTAGTTTTTCACAGGTCTTATGTTAGATGGGATGGAATCAGATAATAAAAAAAATTGCAATTATGTAAGCAGAGGAATCTGGATTCAAAGTAACAGACAAATATAAGCCTCCAGAGACTTTTAAGCAGGGCGATAATATGAGGAAGTGGCAGCCATATATAAAGTAGAGGTCATATTTGTTATCTGATACTACGTGACAAAATCCCTCCAGCAGCTTGGAAGACATTCATTTATTATCTCACAGCTTCTTAAGGTCAGAAATCAGGGCGAATCTTAGCTAAGGGTTCTGGTTCAGGTTCTTTCACAAAATGGCAGTTAAGCCATCAGCTGGAGCAATAGGCTTCCTGGGACTGGGAAATCTCCTTCTAAGTTTGATCATGTAGCTGTTGGTAAGCCTTTGTTTTTCACTGGCCATTGTCTGGAAGCCTCCATTCCTTGCCACTAGGGCCTCTACATAGGCTATCTCAAAGTTCTCACATGACAGCTGTTTTCCACTAGAGGGAATGATCCTGGAATGAAAGAGAGAATAAGGAAGCAAGAGAGAGTGTTTCCAAGATGAAAGCTGCCATCTTCTTGTAATGTAACACTGGAAGTCACATACCTTCACCTCTCCCATATTTTACTGTTCACAAGACCAACTCTGGTAATATATGGGAAGGAATAACAAAAGGGTATGAATGCCAGATGAAAACCACTGGGGGCCACCTTGAAAACTGGCTACCACAGTAGTCGAGTTAGAAAGCCATCCAAGAGGCTATTAGAATGATCCAACGAGAACAAGATGAAGATATGGCAATGAGGATGGAGAGAAAGGGACAAATCTGTAAAATATTTAGAAGACATGATTATTTAATAGTAGTGAATTTGGTGAAATTAGGATATCAAAAGCTAAAAGTGAACTTCAAGCTTTTGAACATGGACAATTTTAAGTTATCTGGCTACCAATTAATTGGTGGTATAGAAATGGTAGTTTTTAATGTGAACATAACTTGAATTGTAGAACTGTTGAATTTGAGGTGGCAGTTATCTATCTAAATAAAGATACCCTATTGAGATTCTGGAACCTATAGTGGAATGTAAGACTGAGAAAGGCAAAGAATACATTGAGTACCATTCATTTTAATAAATTGTTTATTTTAAGCCTCAGTGCTAAAACACAGAATGTCTGACAAAGAAAATCCTGCATGAAAAGAGAAAAAAAATATTCCAAGATGGCTTTAAGAAATACAGAAATTCAAATTATTGTTTCATATTATCAATATTTTATTTTTGATGATTAAAAAAGTATACCAAAATGAGTCACCAATAAATGTATGCAAGCTGAGATTTTTTTTACAATATCCATTTACATGATCCATGTAGTATATGCATCCTTGTCAGATTTAAAAGGAGAAAAGATCTATTAATTTATTCAAAAAGAATAGGAGAAACAATGGAATTTTTTTTCACACTTTATTTTTAGGTGAGAAAACACTTTCTTCACATTGGCTAATGAAATCAAATCTATTTCACACATTTATTAAGGGAATCCTTGAAATATAAAACCTTATTAATTCATGAAATAATGGATAGTTCCAATGAGAATCTCCAACTTTTTGAATTTTGAAAGTTTAAACATTGAGAGCAATTTTGAGATTTATTGTTAATACATCATCACCAGAAACTGGTTGATCCAGGCTCTTCATGCTGGGAAAAAGAAATGCCATATAATGATGCAAAATTTAAGCAAAACAAAACAAATAAAAACAAGCATTGACTGGGAATACTTTTTGCAAAGTCATTTCCCTAAGTCAAATATGACTCTAAAAGTTTTAGCTTACAAAATCCTACATTACTCATTAATCTGTACTAAAACTGATCTCTCCAATATTTTTTTCTTCATTTCAATCTATTATCTACAAAGTAGCCAGAATGATTAAAACAAAACAGAACAACGAGATTATGTAATGCCCCTGTTTAATATCATTCAATGACTCCCACTTTGTCTTAAAATCAAATTTCTTATTATAGCCTATAAGGCCCAGTAGGGCCACACTCCTTCTTCTCACTAACCATTCTCCTCATCTTTAACTGGCCTTCAGTTAGGCTGGATCCCTTTTAGTTCACAGACCAAGATGAAATCTTTCCTACCTTATAGACCATTTATATTCTGCATCCTATTCCTGGAAGGTTAAGTTCAATTTTTCACCAGCATGGCTTTTCCTCATTTTAAAGGTCTCAGCTTAAAAGATACCTACTCAGGGGCACCTGGGTGGCTCAGTCGTTAAGCGTCTGCCTTCGGCTCAGGTCATGATCCCAGGGTCCTGGGATCGAGCCCCGCATCGGGCTCCCTGCTCAGCGGGAAGCCTGCTTCTCCCTCTCCCACTCCCCCTGCTTGTGTTCCCTCTCTTACTGTATCTCTCTGTCAAGTAAATAAATAAAATCTTAAAAAAAAAAAAAAAAAGATACCTACTCAGATAAAATTACCTTGCCCTTAGTAATTCCTCCTTGCACCCTTACCCCCATACTACTTATCAAAGCATCTTTATAGGAATTTCTTGGCTTGTAATTTCATAGTGTGTATATGAACTTATGAACATATATATACAAACATACATATGCACACACATATATATGTTTATGTGTGTAAAAATATGTCTTTGTGTCTATATCTTTCCCTATGTCTAAATGCATGTGTATATGTATACCTTATTAAGGAAATATATATTCCAAAAATATATATTCCAAAAAAAAAATACTGTGATCAATGAAGTTTTACAAAGTGAACACATCCATGAATCCAGGTCACACTATAGAACATTGTGTGCAAGCCAGCCAGCCTTGCTTGAGACAGCTGCACCTATCTACCAAACTTCCCTCCAGCTCCCCACAAAGATAGTATGCCACATTGTGATTTTTATCATAATAGATTACTATAACCTCTTTTGAACATTATATATGTATGTACTCTTTTGTGCCTAAATTCTTCATTGAAAATTGTTTTGAGATTCATCCATTGTTGTATGTAGAGAAAGTTTGTTCATTCTCATTGTTGAGTAGTTTTCCATTACACTGTACATGACAATTAGAATTATCCATTCTACTTCTGATTAATAATGCTGCTTGAACATTGTTCAAGCATGTCTCTTGGTGCACATATATATGCAATTTTGGGGGTAATGCAGTTGCTATGCACAGGGTATGCACATATGTAGCTTCAGTAGATACTCCCAGTGGATTTCTAGGATGTTTGCATGTGTGTATAAGCAGCAGAAGAGTTCCAGTTGTTATATATCCTTACCAACATTTGGCATTGTTATTATTTTTAATTGTTGATTTTCTGGTATGTGTGCATGCATATTGATATGTAATTTTGATTTTAATTTGCATTGTTTTAATGTCTAATATTAAAGACTTTGTTATGCTCATTGGTTTTTTGGATATATCCTTTGGAAATGTCTATTCATGGCTTTTTCCCATTTTTAGTTTGGTTGTCCTTTTTTTCTTGTTTGATCTGTGGTTTAAATATATATATTTAAATACATGCATATATATGTGTGTGTGTATATATATATATATATATATATATAATGTGTATATTCTGTACCTTTATCCTTTGCTATCTATACATAATTGTATATATTTTCTCCTACCTGAAGGTCTGCTTTTTCACTCTCCTAGTGATATATTTGATGGTCAATTGTTCCTAATTTTATTTTATTATTTATTTTTTAAAAGATTTTATTTATTTATTTATTTGAGAGATAAAGAGAGAGAGAGAGACAGCATGAGAGGGGAGAGGGTCAGAAGGAGAAGCAGGCTCCCCACTGAGCCAGGAGCCCAATGCGGGACTCAATCCCAGGACTCCAGGATCATGACCTGAGCAGAAGGCAGTCGCTTAACCAAATGAGCCACCCAGGCACCCAATTCTTCCTAATTTTAATGAAGTCTAAACTTATCTTTACCTTTTGGTTTGTTGTCTCTGTGTCATATTTAAGAAGACTTTATCTAGTAAAGTCATAAAGATATTCTTCTATGTTATCTTTTTCTAGCTTTATTCCTCTGTTTTTCATATTTGGTTTCATGATCCACCTGGAATGTATTTTTGGTACTGTGAAATAAGGGTCAAGATATATATCTTTTTTCTCTATTGCATATCCAATTATTTTTGCATCTCCCTTTCCACTCTGCAGTGCTTTGTTATAAATCAGGTGACTATACACACACACACACACACACATATATGCATTTGATTCTAGACTATTCTCTTCCACTATTTTAATAACACACATTTTAATTTCTGTGTCTTTAAAATAAATCTTGGTGTCTGATAATGTAGATCCAACAGTTTTGTTCTTCATCATTGCCTTTGCTATTTTTGGTCCCTTGCATTTCCATAAATATCAGCTTGTCAATTTTCATATAATAACCTATTGGATTTTGATTGCATTGAATTTACAGTTTAATTTTAGGGAGAATTGGCATCTTTACAATATTGAAATGTCTGATCATGAACGTGGCATATCTGTAATGAGTCATTGGCCCTTCACTTTTGCTTGCCTGCAAGAAATAACAAACTGACAATGTTGTTGGGTGTTGCCCACCATTCCAAACATGAGTGAGTCCTCTGACTGTGGCAGAAGCTGTCGGTTCTCATGGTCTGCCTTGTTCTGGCTCACCAACAAAGCTGGGTTGGACAGGGGCGGGGGGCATATTGGAAGCTGACTCAAGATAGAATGCACAAAATTCCACTCTTCTTTCTCAAATCCCAGCAGCATTCATGCATAAATGCTTCTCAGATTATTGTGTGCATTTATGTGCTTTCCAGAGCCCTAAAATGTTTGTTTTTTTGTTAATTCTATAGAGCTTTAGAAATGTGTTGGGAGACCTGAGTTTGCCTCAGTCATTGTCAAAAGTCCTAAATAATGATTTGTCCCCCAGGAAGTGGCCCACTTAATGGAAGTAGTTTCACTTGTTGTCATAATGTTATTCATCAATGCCTATTATTATATTTGTAATAATTGTAACATCTATATCCATGTCCCTCTAATTGCATTTTTTTTAAATTAGACTTTCTAGGAGTTTACAAATTTTACTGTTCTTAAAATAACAGACCTTTGCTTTGTTGATTTTTCCATTGCACATTTGTTTTCTATTTAGTTAATTTTTACTAGGGTTTTTTTCCCCCTATTACTTTGTGTTTGCTTAACTGTTTTTTTCTGGCTTATTGAGAATCATATTCAGATAATTTATTTTATACCTTTCTTCTTTTATAATATACATTTAGGTGATAGATTTTCTGTAAGTAAAGGTTCAGCTGGATTCCACATATTTTGAAGTCGGTGTTCTAATATATATCACTAGCTCAATATCATATATCATAGATCATTACTATATGTTATAAAAACTTATATTTAGTTTCCATAGTGACTTCTTTGAGCCATGAGTTATTTACTATTTTATCGCCCAATTACCTAATTTGAGGGGATTTTCTAGTATTGTTTTGTAACTTATATCTAGCTTAATTTTGCTGTGCTCAGAATAAAATTGTTCAGAGTTACTTTGTGTTCCAGAACAAAGTCAATTTGTTAAATATTCTAAGTAAACTTAAAAAAAGGGGTACTCTGTTATTTTGAAAAACTTCTATATGTTAATTTTTTGTTTGCTTGTTCCATACTTTACTGAGAGTAAATCTCAAACTGTGACTGTGAAATTTTTGGTTCTTCCTGTGTCTCTGCAAGTTTTTGCTTTCTATATATTGAGGCTTTCTTATTAATGCATACAAAATTAGGATTTTATATCTTCACATTGAATTGACCTTTTAATTATTATAAAATGTTTCTTCTAATCCCTAGTTATACCTTTTGATTTTAAACCTACTTTGTTACTATAGCTACCCACCTTTGTTTTGTTATGATTTATTTTTCTTTTACTTTCAACCTTTCTGTTCTCTTATATAAAAAGATATCAACAGCATATGGTTGTGTTTAATTTCTTATCTGGGCTGATATCTTTGATTTAAATGTATAGATATTGTTCATTTACATTCAAACGAATTATATATTTTGAGTGGCTTAAATCTACTTACTTAATTTTTTCTTTTTTTCTTGCCTTTTTTATTAACCAAATAGTTTTTATTACATAATTTTCCTCCCTTGTTAGATTTTTTATTTATACATTATTTTTTTGATCTTTCAGTAGTTTTTCAAGACGCTATAATATGCACATTTAACTTACTAGAATCTATCTTATTACTTTTGCCACTTTCCAGAAAATGCAAAAGCTTTAGAATATTTCATCTCCATTTACCTGCTTTATTTCTGTATCTATTTAAAAAATTCAACATTTTTTATTATTGTTTAAAGTAGGGGTGCCTGGGTTGCTCAGAGGGTTAAGCGTCTGCCTTCAGCCCAGTTCATGGTCCCAGGGTCCGGGGATCAAGTTTCGTGTCAAGCTCCCTGCTCAGTGGAGAGTCTGCTTCTTCCTCTCCCTCTGCCCCTGCACCCCACTTGTGCTCTCTCTCTCTTTCAAATAAATAAATAAAATCTTTAAAAAATAATAATAAAGTAGAACTTGGCAAAGTAGCAAAAACTTCCCCCCCCCCAAAAAAGCAAAAACTTGCAGAAACAAAGGAAGAACCAAAAATTCCACAGTCACAGTTTGAGATTTACTCTCAATAAAATATGGAAAAGCAAACAAAAAAGTAGAATTCGTGGGCCACATCCTGCCCCACAACCTGATTTTTTGTTTTTTTGTTTTAATGTTCTGTGAGGCAGGTTTGGTTTTTACATTGTAAATGGCTGGAAAAAATTAAAAGAAACAGTATTTTGGGGCGCCTGGGTGGCTCAGTCGTGAAGCCTGCTTCTCCCTCTCCCACTCCCCCTGCTTGTGTTACCTCTCTCGCTGTCTCTCTCTCTGTCAAATAAATAAAATCTTTAAAATAAAAAAAAGAAACAGCATTTTAAGATATGTGAAAGTAATATGAAATTTAAATTCTGTGTCCATAAATAAAATTTTATTGAAAAATAGCCACACTGATTCGTTATGTTTTCTATGGCTGCTAACCCAGCACAGCAGCAGAGTTGGTGGCCATTGTGACAGAGATCATTCATGATGTTCCCATTACTTTGCATTGCTGCTCCATGCACTAAAAATCTCAGTGGTGCAGCTCTAACTCATCAGAGTTGCAAGTGTATACACATTGCTGTACTGCAACATCTTATTTTTTTATACCAGTGTGCCATGTATACACATGGACCATATATATATAATATATATAACATATATATATTATATATGTATATATACATATGATCACCATGGCAAAAGAAAAAAGAAAAAAGTGGACTCTTAGTATCATGCTTTAAGACACCGTGGAGTATGGATTATTTTGTCATCAAATTAGATGACAAAGCATTGTGTATTTTAGCATTAACACTATAGCTGTGCTAAAAAAAAAAAAAAAATCACAACATACATCAACATTACCAGACTAAACACTCAACACAACAATCACAACACACAGGAAAGCAACACTAAGAAAAAAATCAGAAAATTTAGTATGAAATATCTCATCAAAGAAGAATTTCTTCTTTTTGAAAATAAAAATGAGTCTACAACCAGAGTAAGTTGTTGAGAGGCTCATTTGTTAGCCAAGCACTGCATAAGTAATTGTAGACTGGCAGCAATTTTATTCTGATGTCTTAAAGATGTCATTTCTTTTCTGCTGGATTTCCTCATTTGTATTGAAAAGTGAAACATTTTTATTATCATTCCTTTGCAGGCAATGTCTTTTTTAAAACCTGCTTTTAAGAATTCCTCTTTGTCCTTGATTTTTAGCTTTTAATACTATATGACTAGGTGTGATTTTGTTTGTTTGCTTGTAATTATCCTTCTTAAAGTTGGTAGACCTTCTCGTATCTGCTTGGGAAATTCTTACCCCATGTCTCTTGAAATATTGCTCCTACCTCTTTATTGCTTTTCTCCTTCTTGGACTCCATCTACACATATGTTAGACCTTTTCTTCAAATCTGATGTCTCTTACACTATTTTATATATATTTCATTCCTTTTTCTTTTGGTGCTTCCTTCTGGATTTTCTACGGAGCTCCATTGTTATTAAATCCATATATTGATGTCTCAACTTTAGTTGTGTTTTTGTTTTAGAATTTCTAGTGATTCCTTACTATAGCTTTACTTTCTATGGTGAAATTCTCTGTCTTTTCATCATATTATTGTTTATATATTAATAATAGTATCATTGACCTCCCTTCTCCTTGATGTGACTTGGCAAATGCTTTAAAAAGAAAACGTGATGATAAATGTTATGGTCACGTCAGTGATTTTCCATTTTCTTAAGAAATAGGTTTCTCAAGTTCTGGTTGCCTTGGTTATTTTCCATTGTCCTAAAATAGTGCTATCTCTTTGTCCCTCTCTTTCTCTGTGTTTTGCCCAACTTCTATAGCTTTACTTAGGAAGATAAATAATCTGAACTAAGCTGCACAAAAAAATTCCCTAAAAAACAAAACAAGAGCAACAACAAAATTTAGCCCTTTTCCTGGCCCATAGTTTTGGTTCAACAAATATTTTCAACTAAAATAATTAATGTACTAAATTCTGAGTTTGTGCTAAGAATCTCATAATGGATATTTTAGTTATACTAGAACTTCATGAATATAAAGGAGGAACAAACATTTTGCCTGTCCAACATTAGTTCAAGGACTCTTGCTCATGAGAAAGCCTAAGGTGAATGGGAACAGAGAGGTGCAAGATATGTAAAAAGGTCATTTTTTAAAAAATTTTTGACCTTGCAAATTTGAACCAAAATAGAGACTCTTAGTAAATTAAATCCTTCTTCAAAATCTATTTCCCACACTCTGCCCAGAAGAGGAGAAACAAGGAGAAACTATCTCCCAAAAAATAAAATCAAGTAAGAAAAATTGTTTTTAAATTTACAAGTGGTCATGATGCCCTTGAAATTGTCTGATTAAAAGGTAAGAAACTTGTAAATTACCAGCTCCTTATTTAATCGTGGTATGGAGAGACATTGTACTCTGATACTTTCTGTGAACTATACTATTAATAGTACTTGGGTCAGAGTCCTTCCTAGTCTTCAAAACCTTTTCAAATCCCAAATTGATATCAACTTCACATCAAGAGGGTTGGGATGAGAGTGAAACATAGGAAGCACTAAGAGCACACAATTTAAGGACGTACTCACTCTCAAGGTCACAGAAGAGGTTACCCCCTACTTGCATGCCCCTGGGAGTGAGTGACTCCTTAAATTGTATGCCTTTGGTGGGTTACATGTCTCATCTGACATTCAGACCTACTTTTGAGGTGATTGGAGCAAAATTTACTCTCATGATTTTGTAATTGTGGAAGCAGGCAGAGAAAACTAATTGATTCCCCTAGGGCCACATTGGAACCTAGAAGACTGATCAAAGTAAGTAAAAAACAACCTTGGTAAATAGGTAGGATATACAATTCTTTGTGTAGTGTCACAGAACCATGAGTAACACTAGTCAAACTTAGATCAAAGCCATGTGAGTAATTTAGAGCAGTAATAATAAAAGTCAATTTCCTAGGATCAGTCCCCATATATCTAGCATGCTCCATGACCTGAAAGAATAGTATTTTTGGTTTCTGGGTGGGACACATTGACTTTAATGCTTTTTGTTGTTGTTGATCTCTGCCACACCGATTAGGCTTAAACTTGAATTAACAAATGATACTTAAATTTTGTCCTCCAGCCTTGACGAGCCTTAGTTAGAAAATCAGACTATTATTGTGTACTCATTTTTTTTACCTTAGCAGATGCAGCACTAATTGCCACAAACATGTTAACAAAGACATTTGCGGTCAGCATGCACAGAAAAGTTTTAAGAGATTCCCTCTATAGCAGTGGGCTCTGTGTAAGAATGTGGAATGATTTACAGGTGTTAATGGGCATGCATTATTGTTGAAATGCTGCTCGATTAAGGCATCTGTGGAACTACAGAAAGGGCTGTGTCGAAAATGAGTGCACCTGTTTGCAACCTGCTAAAAGATGCTTTGAGAATAAGATGCAGTTATCCAAAATAGTCCTAAAATCAGGGATTAGAAAGCTTCATCTCTTTCCAGCCTTCTTTTTTATTTATTTATTTTTTTCTGTATTCAGTGTTCTTTCTCAGGTGTGAACTGAAAACTTCGTTTTGGATCAGAGTCATTTTACTTAGGAACGAAGGTTGAGTTTAAAGTGCTATCTCTTAAGTGAAGGTCAATGGTTTATCCATTACGGTGCCCAACCCCAAATACTTTTTGCAATTAATTATTTCTATATCTGTTTTTATAGAGTAAAAGAATAGAGAAATGACAGTCAGCAGTTTTAGGAAATACAAGTTAAAGGTGTCCTATCATTTAAAATGATATATCATTTTGGAGAGAAAATTTAAAAGCTGGTATATGCAATCTAAAATTAAATACAGATTTTGAATTTCAGGCTGTGAAGCTAAAAAGATCAAAGGAAAGTCTTTATAGTACTTTGGAATTTGGTATAATACTTCCCGGGAGGTCATTTACTCCCATAATTTAGTCTGACTTATTTTGGCTTCGGGTCCATTAAAAATGTGCAGCAAAAGAGGAGGCCTCTTTTTACTTTAATTTTTAACAGCAACTTGTCAGTAAAAAAGAAAGGTGTCTGAAAGAGGATCATCTATCATAGTTCTAACAGCTTTCAGATCTGACTTTTTGAGTCTGATTGAGAGGGAAACTTACCTTGAAATGTCTATATTTTAACTCTTTCCCCTGTTCTGTGGAAGAACATTACATTAGATTTTAAGTGTTGCTCAAATGCAGTCACCACCTCCTATGATACCCATGGTTGTTACCCCTTAGCTAAGGAAATTTTAGATGTTCAGAAGATTAGCAATTTCTTTCTGTCTGCTCTTTTCAAATGATTGAGTCCTACTGATGTGAATTCAGCTCATCAGTGGAAAGATGACTACAAAAAATGAAGACCTGGGTAAATAATTCCTTACTCTTTTTCTTCTCCTTTCTTTCCTGTCTCTCCTTGCCTTTATCTCTCTGCCTGTTTCTCTCCCACTCTACCTGTTTCTCTCCCTCCCTCCCTCCCTCGCTCTCTCTCTCCACACACACACACACACACACACATACACACACACACACAAGGAAGGATTTTTCTTAGAGGCTGCATTATGCAAGGGGTAAAGTGCTTGGCTGGATTCAGAAAAGGCAGGAATCTCATGCTCTATGTTTGTAGGTGTGGGTTTCATTGTAGTCAGTCCATTTCTTTGGTCTTCAATTTTCTTATTTGGAAAATAAAGAGGTAGAGTTTGATGAGGTCTCTTCTATGCTTGAAACTGTTCTGAGCATGCCTAGTCTGGGATAGTAGTAATTATTATTTTATGATGACAAATCCTACGGAGTAGTGCTCATCTCTTCTTAATGTGGGCGCAGAAAACTGACAAAGGATTACTTTAATTGTATCAATGTAATTCAACTAAGCTTTCTAAGTAAGTGTTCATCAGAGCAGATTTCTACTCTCTACGAAGATGTAAATGGCTATCAATCAGCTCCTGATGAGTGGCTGCCTAGAGTCCTGTGCTGGGAAGGCATGTGAAGCCAGGTCCAGGGTTCTCTGTGAACTCTGAGCCCTGGCTTCCATTGGTGAGTAAGCAGTAGGTAAGTGGGGCACAATCACCACTTATTAGCCATCCCCAACTCCCTATTTGTTGATATTGTGGAAAATGAATGACTAGGAAGAACTTATTATAAATCCAGCTTGAATGAAAGAAAATACAAGGCAAAAATACATCTTTACATGCAGCCCTTAGAAGCTTATAGATTTCTAATACTTGTAAGTCCTAAAATTATTGTTATCATTACCTCAAGGAATACATTTATTTATGGGCCCCCTGAACACACAAAATGAAGGTATATTTATTAAATAATCTAGGAACTTCTGGGCATCTACTCTCTGCTTTTTGACATATTTTAGGGAGTCTCCCTATCAACCCACCCACTGCAATCATACTTTAAAAAATTTCATATTGGCTTGGTTTACTATGAAAGGTAATCTCTTGGACCACTTTTTGACTCAGATGAAAGAAATTCTGGAACGTCTGCAACATAAAGAAATGTGTTCGTATCTTATGTGCTTCTTGACTCTTGCTGTTGAAAGGTTCTGGAAGGTCAGCCTCTATTGTATTATAATCTAAAGAAAATGAACAACATTAAGCATTATGGAATTTATATTCTCATTTTAGTGGTAAAAAGATTGGTAGGATTTTTTAGATATTTTCTATTGTATATATAATAAAGCCAAACAAGCACTTGCAGATCTGGCTACCATACACTTCTCAGAAACACTTAAGATATTTGCTGAAGAGTTTGAAGTATATATTTATCCCTTGTGTAACATAGTGTAATTTGTTACATTATACAGAGAATTCTAGCCAAGCCATGTAAAGCAACACAAATTATCTATTCACCTACTTGCATTTTTCTAAGGTTTTTATATTGTAAGGTTTTATTTTCATATACTTTCAAACTTACAGAAAAATTACAAGCTGCAAGAGGTTCAGGGAACTCCCTATATCCTTTATTCACCAGTGTTTCGCTCCTCCTCCCATTTATTCCCTCTTCTCATTCTCTCTTTTCCTTCTTCTTCCTTCCCCCACCTCCTCCCGCTCCATCCACTTTTTTTCTGAAACAAGTGAATGTTAATTGGAGCAACCATGCCCCCCTTTCTGAATACTTTATTGTGTATCTTCTAAGAACAAAGTTATTCTTTTACATAACTGTGATATAATGACCATAAATTAGAAAATCTAATACTGATATAATACTACTACATGATCTAGAGTCCACGTCCAAATTAAATATATTTTATAACTCATTTGTATTTTGCTGGGAAAGGTTCAGTAGGTGAGGGGATAATTGATGCTATAGGAGAGGGATGAAAATTATAAGAGCATATCCTCTTATATGGAGGATCTGCTATCTAGTACACAAACCATGGAGTTGCCCTTGGTTATGAGAGTAAGAAGAATCTATGGGCCCAGATGAGAATGGGTTGATTCATTCAGTAATGGGAACTTGGATGGTCTCCTCTGTTACTTATATCTCCTTAGATAACTAAGAAGCTGAAATGAAGGAAGGAGGAGGTGGTACTAAAGGCCTAAGGAGGGAGAAGAGAGCAGTGAGATAATAAATGGATCATGAAAATGTGTTATGATTACAGGTAGCCTTGAGGTCACACTTGAGGTTAGTGGTCCTAACATTAAGGTGCATAGCATGACTATTTTCTCTCAACTGCTCTTGGCGGTTTACGTGCAGGTGCAGAGTAAGGGAATAGTTTTATTTAAGCAGGGCTGAAGTTTTGACATAGTTGTACGATGAAGCAGGAGGAGCAGGGAGTTGAGGGTTATATGTGAGGGAGTAATGTTGAAGCCTGACCCTACCTTTAAACTGGAGAGTGGGGATGTGAGAATCTTACGGGATGAGAGACAATGAGAAAGGTTTGCAGTTACCATAGTAATGACAGGGTCTAGGAGTTATTCTAAGAAGTGAGAAAAGGTAACTAAGATCACTGGAGGAGAAGATGTCCTGGGACTCTGAATCCTGAGTTTTAGAAAGAACCATCCACATGAGAATTGAACTTATGACAGGAATAGCCTATTCCTGCCAGGGAAAATATTCCGGAAGTGAGGAGTGACTCAGAGCAAGGACTGGTAGTGTGGGGTACCATGCACTGAGAGAGTCAAAATTTGGGATTTTTCTAGTGGAGGGACGTTAGTCTGAAAGCAGCAATGGGGAGCATGGAAAGCACTTAACACATGTCAGGCTCGAAGGTAGGAGAGAAGTGGGGAGAAAACATAAAAGGGCCAGACATGAGGTAGAGTTTGCAGAGCCAGGCTTCTGTGAAGCCTGCAAGGGAAGGGTCCTGCACTGCCCAGAAGTGCCACATCTAAGAAGGTTTTCTTCTCTGTACAGACTTCACAGCTTTGTGCACGTAGTCTTGCAGTGTTCCATCAGAGGGTAGTGAAGTGTCTTCAGGAGAAACTCCCCTTTCTAACTTACAACATGGTGTCATAAGGGCTTAGTAGAAAAGTTGAGAGTAAGAGGTTTTGTTGATTATAAACCATCAATTCCGGAAGTGAAAGGACTTCAGGAGTTGGGGGAGATGCAGACAGGAAGTAAAAATAAAAGTACAGAGCTTTTAAGGATTGGAGTCTGGGAATGAGAGGATGACCTGCAGAGATTCTGATTCAGTTGATTTTTGGTAGATCCCAGGTGTCAGGAGTTTTAAAAACTCCCAGTAATTCTAATATGCTTCCAGGGATGGGAACCATTGTTCTAAATAATTTGTTTTAAATTATTTAAACAATTCTTCTAAAAGCCTATAAGCACTACATTAAATTCATAACATGTGACATACCTAATGTTACATATCGTAAAGACTAAGTGAATAAATCACTCAAGCACATACACAGTTCTGTTTATCCATCACTGTCATTGTCCATAGTTCTAAATTAACACAGAGAGGTTTCGCCCAATAACTAGATGCTTCCATGTTCATTCACTGAAAAGATCAAATGAAATCTACCTCCAGCTGGATCTTGGAGACATGTGATGCCATTTGACATCATGTGCTCTCACAGTGTACTTCTTGAGTAAAATCATTTAAAAAAATAAGCACACATTGGTTCTGTTCCTGATTGTGTTGTTTATTGGAGATCAAGCTGGGATAAGACAAATACTTTAGTCTTCATTTTACATGTAATAGCTAAGTACCTGTTTAGGAGTCTTTGACAATGAACACCTTTCCACAGTCTCTATTTTAGTAACCCTTGGAATTTACATTTGATTTTTAGTTTACTTATGGCAATTCTGACCCCAAATTCAACCAGAGGTGTTTTCCTGCCCCATATCTTCAAACCTCTCCTGCCTGCCACTGAAAGTTCTATCAATTACCTGTGTTGAGACATGTTGCTAAGCAACTTTATTTGGAATTTGAACATTAAATTTGCACTCTGATCATTATGGATATTGATAAAATAACAATTATCTTCTGAGCAATGGTGACCTGATTGCAGTTTCCTATGATGATACAAAACAACAAACGCAAAAGACTATGTTCTAATTTTAATTTTAAATCTACAATCTTCTGCACAATTTGCTGGGAACTTATCTCAGTTCTACCTTAATGCCTCAACAGTTATGATGAGGCTGAGCATCATCTGTCAGAAACAAACACATTGAAGTTGCTGAACTCAGTGCTCACAGATTTTCTTTTATTACAATATTAAGCACAGGATGTAAGAGATCCTAAATGTAGCACATCAGAAAAATATTATCTTCTACAAATACAATGATTTGGATTTGCTCCTATTCAGAGGATGTTCTGAAAATGCTGTCGGATATTGCACACTGATTTCTTTCAGTCTGCAAGAGCTAATCCCCCTTTTGGATTGATACAAGTAGTCAAATCACTCCCAAATCTTCAGGAAATGAAAGGCTAGATCACTAATCACCGCATACATACTTCACTTTAATATTTCATTCAGCATTGATAGAAGATTATAATGGAAGATATTATGAAAGGGCATCACTACAATTGTAGTCAGTGGGCCATGTGTAATATTTGAAAGTACAGCATCTCTGTGGGTACTTTGCAAGTTGCAGTTGTTAGGTGAAGAATAAATGTTAAACCGGATTCTCCCAGTCATCCAATCAAAAACATTTATTATGTGCCCTCTATGTGTAAAGAACTATATCAAGTATACAGTTTTTGTCTCTGCTATTATTCTAAAACGATGCTTCTGGTGTGTTTTAAGCAGAGCTGAGTGGGTCATGCCATTAGAATAAAATGAAGGCATTTTTTCCCAGTTTCTAGAAAAGAAGTTAGGGCTCAGAATTTTATCAGTTTGAGCTTTCTTCTGCTAGTTTTTCTTAAATGTTGAATGCCTGCTACTGTTTGTTTATGTCGTAGCTTCTTGTAGATAATTTCAAAACCAGGATTATTTAAGTTTAGTACCTTCTTATTTTATGTTGTTCTGGAAACAAAATCATGATTACCAAGTGTCCTTTCTTGTCATGTAAACAAGTCTGAACACCAATGTAACTTCAGATGCCTTGGAACAACCGTAATTAATTCAATTCAGGCTGTTAAAAATGAGTAAGTTCAGACAGTTGACTAACACACAAATTTCTAAAATGTAACCATGTACTTCAAAAGAATTAATGCAGCATTTTATGTAGTTAAAGAGTGAAAATAGGTTAGATCCCAGGAGGATTTGGTTTATTTTGTTTTTACTTACATGATTTTCTAGTGAATGAAGTTAAATCATGTCCATTATTTCTTGATGTCAATCATTTCCTACAACTGCATCAGACCATCTGTAATTTAGGCTTCACAGAATATGTAATAAACTTGCTTTATTTTTGTCAAATAGCATTAGCTTAGTAGTTAATAATAATAGCAAACTCTTACTGAGCACATACTTTTGTGTAAGGAACCATATTCTACATGCCTTTGGCTCTTCTAAATCTCACGATCGCCTTATGAAGAAGTTGCTACTATTATCTCCTTTATTCAGGTGAGGAAACTCATAATCTAAACTAAACCTACTTTACTAGTAATCCTAGTGAACTAAACCTCATCCAAATTGGAGATTCGAACCCAGTCAGTTTAGCTACAGAGTCTGTGTTCTTGACAATTGAGTTAACTAACCCCATTTTTTTAAATTCAGGAAAGTTGTATTATTTAGGATGCCTTTAGCTGCAAGTATCACCCTAACCTAAACTGGTGAAAACAATAAAAATAATTTAGTGGCTCACATCATTAAAAAGACTAGAAATAGCACTTGCTTCAGGCAAGGCTTGATTTATTGGTTCAATGATGTCACTAAGAACCCAGTTTCCTTCAGTCTCAATGCTGTTTTCCCAAGATGGATGCCAGCCGCATCAGAGGAAAACACTTCCTTATTCACATTCAGCAAGAAAAAAATGTGTCTTGGTCTCAGTATTTCTTGCAAAAGTCTTGAGACTCGCTCTAAATGAGCCAGTTTAAGTTGCTGACTGCCCCTGAATCAATCACTTTGGTCAGGGAGATGAAATGTTCTACTTAGGCTTAGGCTATGCTTCCCTGAAACCACAGAATCCTTAAATGGGTTTCTGGTAATGGGGGACATAGACACTCCAAAAGCAAACCACAAATGTATACATAATGTAGTATTTCTATAGTCTATACTCTCATACATAAAGGAGATAGTCTTACTGCATAATTATAGGAAGGTCATTTTCTCTTTCACAGTTTCGAGGTTCAGCAAGACTGTCTATGTCATATATCATAACATTGAGATGGGCCAGTGATAATTTCAGTGTAGGATGCTATGAACTACAGTCATACCAAAGAAGCCACTTATCTTTCTTTGTCTCCTCTTCCACTTGCATGTTTATGTAGAGTATTATAAGACTCATTTATTATGAGTCATATATATTTATATATATATATACATTCTACATATATATATTCTATCTCTTTACCTATCTATCTATCTATCTATCTATCTATATACTATGAGTCATATATATATGGTATTATATCTCTTCATCTATCATTTATCTCTGCTTGACACCTTTTCTTGGGAATCAACATTTGAACTGAGGAAGATGCCATACAAAATGATTTTGGAAGGAGCAGCTATTCTAAAATCATCTTGTCAGGCTACCATATAAGCAGTAATGGTTATCAAAACCAATATTTATCCAGAATATTTAACTTAGTGGACATTTGGATCACTCAATAAAACAGAATATAACATTGTATTTAAAATGACTTTTTCAAATATTACTAGCTGACATTGTTATCCATCGTTGTTTTAGGAATAATTTTTTTTCTCTAGTACTGTTTTTGCTTTTTATTCAAACTCTTTTAGGAACCAAGTACTTCTTTGAGAAATGGAGCTTTGAGATATGGAGATATCAGACTGTAGTCTGACAAATTTCAGTGCCAAGTTTACATTGGCGGCTTGTGATTTGTAGGAATGAAATTCTTGTCCAAAGGAGACATGCATGCTTCATGTTCTTCTATGTTTAAAAAGAAACACCATAAGAAAAACCCACCTCTACGTTCTCATGTCAAGGCTAAATCATTTACAAAGTACAGTAATAAACATGCAAGTGGAAGAAGAGACAAAGAAAGATAAGTGACTTCTTTGGTATAACTGCAATTCATGGTATCTTAAACTGAAATCATAGCTCACCCATCTCAACATTATGATATATGACATAGACAGTCTCGTTGAACCTCGAAATTGTGAAAGAGAAAATGACCTTCCTATAATTATGTAGAAAGACTACCTCCTTTATGTCTAATGTTTCTATTTCAATCAGTTGTGGTGATCTACTTGAATTAACTGTAGAGTTTTATAGATTTAAACAACACAAAATAAAAGTACTTCATTGAGTATGTGGGTGAATCATGGAATTTTTTGAGATTTTCTCCACCTGTCTAAAAAATGTAGCGATGTAACAAAGCCAGAAAATCTGGAATCTCCAAACAGTATATATCTTTTGAAATAAAAATTGAAAAAAGGTAAAAGAAAAATTATTTAAATTAAAATGCTATTTTTACATTAATATTTTTTCAAACTTTCGTGGCAGTTGCAGATTTTCAGAAAAATTGCAAAGGTAATACAGAAAGTTCCCATGTATGCTACACTCAGTTTCCCATATTATTAACATCTTATATTAATATGGTATATTTGTTTGGCCCACAGACATATGAAAAAGTGCTCGACATCGCTCGGCATCAGGGAAATCCAAATCAAAACCTCAATGAGATACCACCTCACACCAGTCAGAATGGCTAAAATTAACAAGTCAGGAAACAACAGATGTTGGCGGGGATGCGGAGAAAGGGGAACCCTCCTACACTGTTGGTGGGAATGCAAGCTGGTGCAGCCACTCTGGAAAATAGTATGGAGGTTCCTCAAAAAGCTGAAAATAGAGCTACTGTATGACCCAGCAATTGCACTACTGGGTATTTACCCCAAAGATACAAATGTAGTGATCCGAAGGGGTACGTGCACCCCGATGTTTATAGCAGCAATGTCCACAATAGCCAAACTGTGGAAAGAACCAAGATGTCCTTCGACAGATGAGTGGATAAAGAAGAGGTGGTATATATATTCAATGGAATATTATGCAGCCATCAAAGGGAATGAGATCTTGCCATTTGCAATGACGTGGATGGAACTGGAGGGTGTTATGCTGAGCGGAATAAGTCAGTCAGAGAAAGACATGTATCATATGACCTCACTGATATGAGGAATTCTTAATCTCAGGAAACAAACTGAGGGTTGCTGGAGTAGGGGGTGGTGGGAGGGATGGGGTGGCTGGGTGACAGACATTCGGGAGGGTATGTGCTATGGTGAGCACTGTGAATTGTGCAAGACTGTTGAATCACAGATCTGTACCTCTGAAACAAATAATGCAATTTTTGTTAAGAAAAAAAAAAGAAGATAGCAGGAGGGGAAGAATGAAGGGGGGGAAATCGGAGGGGGAGACGAACCATGAGAGACGATGGACCCTGAAAAACAAACTGAGGGTTCTAGAGGGGAGGGGGGTGGGAGGATGGGTTAGCCTGGTGATGGGTATTAAAGAGGGCACGTTCTGCATGGAGCACTGGGTGTTATGCACAAACAATGAATCATGGAACACCACATCAAAAACTAATGATGTAATGTATGGTGATTAACATAACAATAAAAATTTTAAAAATATGGTATATTTGTTACAATTATAAACCAATATTGATGCATCCTTATTAATTAAAATCCATGCTGTATGCAGAATTTCTTTGTTTCTCAAATCAATTTTTATTTTAGAACAATTTATATACACAGAATTATTGTGAAATAGTACTGAATTTCCATATACCCCACACTGCATTTTCCCTATTATTGACATCTTACATTTGTATGGTACATTTGCCACAATTAATGAACCAATATTGATGCGATGATATTTAAAGAGTCCATACTTTATTCAGATTTCCCCAGTTTTCCCCTAATGTCCTTCTTCTGTTTTAAGATCCCATCCAGGATACCACATCACATTTGGTCATCATGTGTCCTTAGGCTCCACTTGGATGTGACAGTTTCTTGGACATTCCTTGTTTTTAATGACCTTGACAGTTTTGAGGATTATTGGTCAGGTATTTTGTAGAATATCCCTCAACTGGGATTTTTTCTTATGGTTTCATTACGATTGGACTGGATTTTTGAGTTCTGAGGGGGAAGACCACAGAAATAAGGTACCATTCTCATCACATTATATCAAGGTACATATGACTTACAGTGTTGATGATCTGGCAGAGGTCTTATCAGGTTTTCCCACTATAAAGTAACCCCCTCCCCCTCTCCATGTTCATGCTCTCCTTTTTGGAAAGAATTTTCTTGCACAAC
Organism: Mirounga angustirostris; assembly: GCF_029215605.1. Classification (NCBI taxonomy): domain Eukaryota; kingdom Metazoa; phylum Chordata; class Mammalia; order Carnivora; family Phocidae; genus Mirounga; species Mirounga angustirostris. The sequence continues at coordinate 128,180,636 of NW_026991711.1, read as the reverse complement.
CTACACTTATGGGGTGGGGAAGCCATGCTCCACCTCTTTAAGGGCAGAGGATCTATATAAATTCTTTGCAATTCTTCTGCATGGGAGATTGATCTCTCCTCTATTTACTTATTTTTATACTCAATTTTTATATGTATTCATATTTTAAAAATACAATTAGTCAAATAGCATAGAATTGGCATAAAAATATTTATTAGGAAGAGTGAAACACGTGGCCTAATAAGCCAGTATTCCAGGGTTAGGTTGGCGGTAATTGGCAATGTCCAGTATTCTAGGGAGGGCACGAGACTTTCCTCGGGTATAAACTTACTTCTTCCCTGTATTATGCTGTCTGTCCAATCTTTTCTAAGCTCCTCTATTTCCTGTGTTTAACCATATCTTAGTGATCATGGATTGCAGAAGTCCATTATCTTCTGGGCAAAGCAGCAGATACTTGTATTTGTTCTAATTGTTTCTCCCTGGACATTTATTAGCAACAACAACAACAAAAGCAGCAACAGTAGGAACACTACTAGGTTTATAGCACGAGCCCCATTACACTAAGTGTTTGACACATACTGAAAATTAAGCCTGACCATAGCTCTATGAATCACAATTTATTATCTTCATTTTGAAGAATAGGAAAACTTCAGAGGGTTAAATAACCTGACCAAGGTCACTAAGCTGGCAAAGTTGAAAGGTAAACTAAGATTTTTGTGACTCAAATTTTAAGTTATAAACTACTCTTTACTGCCTCAACTCACTTCATCACTCCTAGTGTTAATGACTAAGTATTTCCCCTCACAGTCTTTGATGGACTGATTCTTTTTTAGTCTATTATACTTTTGTCACTTCAACTCTCAGATAATTATAAATTTTCTCCTATATGCCTTTTCTGGTCCAATAATACTATGTGTGAAATGCTGTAATAAGAATTTTTCATTGTGTTTTGTTGCTTATGCATTAGAGTTTTCTTTTAGGGGGACTAACATGTTGGCTGGCTGTTATTTGATTTTTCCTATGGTTTCCTTGGTGCCCCAAATCTCATTAACATTTTGACTAAGACTATTCATCAATCCATATACCCAGCTAGTTACCATTAACCACCTATATATATTATGGGGAAATACAAGCTGAAAAAGATTGGCTTGTCCTTTAATAAAACTACAGGTAGATAGAAATTATATACATATCAAAATAGTACAAAGAGAGAAAGTAGTGACAATTATGACTAAGGAATAAAGAGTTGAGGAAAAAAGATTAATTTTGAGAATTAATTAATCAGAGAAGACTTCTTGGAGGAGGTAACATTTGACTTAGTTCTTGAACTGATAGGATTTGTGAACATGGAGATGGATGTGAGCAGAATACAAGGTAGAATTGACCTCCAAGATTCCACTTTCTTTTGGTTCTCTTTTTATCTCTCAGACACTTTAGGTGCTTATCATCTTCTACCTGCCTTTTAAATATAAAATGATTGGCTTCTACCTTCAATTCTCTTCTTTTTGTTCTCTATATACACATTGTGCCTTCAACTATCAGTCACATGCTGAGAACCCCAGACCTTTCTTTCCACCTATAAAATATCTCAATAGATATCTCAGACTCAGAATGTCAAAAATAACTCCTTCATTTCTTAGCTATAACATAATACGTTTGAGTCAAACATTCTTAGGTTTGCGTGCAGTTTCCATCACATACTACTGAAGAGACTTTGGGCAAGTCACTTAATAAATACAAGCCTCATTTTTTTTTCCAGTGAGACCAATTGGAATTGTGCCCACTTTATTTAGATATTATAAAAATTAAATGAGATCATAAATGTCTAAGTTCTCAATGCTAGATGTTGTTTTTATTATTTTTGCAATTTTAGTAAAGGTTGTCACCATCCAGTTGATCACCCAAGCACCAAACTTAGCAATCACCACCAATGAAACTCTTTAATATCACCTTCCACTAATGCTGTCAATTCCATGTTCTTCATGTCTCTTTTCTATGCCCACCTGCTACTTCTTAGTCCTGTCTTCTTCCTCTAATTACAGCAGATTACAACTGGTTTTCCTACATTAGATCATATCTTGCTTTTATTAATACCTCATAATGTTCCAAATATGCAAATCTGATATTTCTCCTCTGCTTTAATCAATAGCTGCATATTATTTAAGTGTTGAAGTCCAAACTCTTTATCATGATCTGGCCTCTGTCATAACCTCCTGAGTTATCCCTAATGAATCCAAGGCCCTAAACACCATAGTTCCAAATCTCCCTTCCCAACACCATGCTACTTAATCTTTCTCCCAACATTCCACACTGTTTCACACTTGGACTTCTTGGAACCTTCTCATAGCAATGTCTTTTCCATCCACACTGCAATATGGGAAATGTGTCCACAGCCCCCAGAAATGTCTTTTACAACACCTTTTAAGATAGACCCAGCAACTTTTGAGTCCCCATTGCAAACTTTATGTGCTATTTCCATAATACCTTAAACTTTTGTTGCATTTATTTATTTACAAGCCTTTCTGTCCCACCAGACTGTGTATCACTTGTGGGCAGGAATCTTACATCTGATGTAAAATTCATTCTCAGATCCTAGTAAAGTGCTTGGCATGTTAATAGGTACTTAATAAAGGCTTGTATGCATTATTGAATAGATTGGTCCAAATGATCAAAGATTACTCATTTCCTCACACTTCTGTCAATTCATATTAATTCACAAGAACATATCTATTTTTGACATCTGATACTTTGCTAGACAAAGAAGTTTGTCACTGGAAAGTCAGATAATTCTGTGTTATTTAACCACCAGAGCACTTATACTGATGGTGCTTGATAATATCACGGGTACCAGCTCCGTAAGACCCATCTCTAGACACATCTTCATTCATCTCAACTCATCATTGGTTGTTTCTAAACTGGGTCCCCCCATGTCAGAATAGTTCCAGCTGATGGCACGGTGGTCCCATTTCTCAGACATATATTTTGGAAAGAATACACTTGCCTAAGGTTTTCCTCCACCTGATGTAGAATTCAAAAATAAGTGTTAAGTTTGATAGACAGAAGCTAGTAAAGATGCCCAATACCTTCTTAATTTAGCCTGTCACCAGGTACACCACAATGCAATTACCCATTTATTAAGAAATAAAATGAAGACAAAAAGCATTTAATTTTAATTGCCTGTGATGCTCACCATATTGTCACTTTTTACTGGCTCACTATGGCTGCTCAGCTAGAATTTCTCTTTCATGCAAACAACAGGACTAAATTGAATTACATAAAAAGAAGCTACACACTGACTCCCAGCAGTATGTTTTGACAAAACATTTTGTCTCCATAAATGATTTCAGATGCTGTAGTCAAAAGCCTTGACTGCAAATAATGGGTTCATAAAACCTATCTTTAAAATTTTACCTGACAGTAATGCCGTGCGAATATCTGCACTTCTAGTTCACCTTCTCCACTTGTTTACATCAGGATTTTAATAGAGTGGCTGTCACTGAACAACAGCTAAAGGCCACTGTTTGATAAGTTCCTGTAAAAACACACTGTTTAAAATGAGAATTTCCTTCTTAAATTCAGCCATCATAAAAGGTGATGGTGGTGGTGGTTAGAAAATTATTGAAGAAAACATGTTTTCTTGGAGGACCTCAATAAAATCCTCAGAGTTAAGGGACATTCTAAATAGTGATGACTTTCCAATTCTGGGTTTTGAGTTGCTAAAACAGCACCTGGCAAAAAGTCCTTCATGTAGTAAGTTCTCAATAAGTGTGTTCCGCAATAATTACGGCGTCCGTTCTTTGATAATGTGGCTTCGTCGAGCCTGAATTTTGCTCCAGGAGGTTAACTTTATCAAATAGAAACATGAATTATTTCCACATTGAAATTGTATTACTATTTTAAAAGCAACTAAATATATACCGCTCTGCATGTTTTGTTTATTTGTTCTTAAATCCTCGCTATGAGAAAACAAGTAAGATCTTAACAATGAACTGAAGGTTTATTTGGTGCTTACTATGTGACTTGCAAGGTGCTGAGCACTTTGTATGGGTTATTTTATTTAAGCTTCTCATCAGGCTGATGAGGAAGGTACTTTTTATGAAGAATCTGAGAAGTTGTTCTATCTCTTAAAATTGATTTTTTCCCATTTAACTAAAACATGTTATTTAATTATAATGCCATGTCTTCACAGAATATTTTTTTTACTTCTTTTCTTTTTTTAAAAGATTTATTTACTTATTTTGAAGAGAGAGAGAGAGAGCAAGCATGCACGAGCATGCATTGGGGAGGGGCAGGGGAGAGGGAGAGAGAATCTTACGCAGATTCCCTGCTGAGTGCAGAGCCCATGGAAGGGCTGGATCTCACCACCTGAGAGGAAATCAAGAGTTGGACGCATAACCTACTGAGCCACCCAGGTGCCCCTATCTTTTTTTACTTCTCAACAACATTTTTGAATGTGGGGCTCTGTTTCTCATTGGAACATGTTTCAGCGTCTGATGCTTTTTTTCTAAAAACTCTGCAACTCCTTTTAATATCACAAATTCAGCTTCAGTTTTAACAAGGTGAATTCCACACCTGTTTTAGTTTGGTTTTTCAGTTCTGTGAAATAAATAGCAACAGTGTTAGCATTATCTACATTTTAAGAACTTAAAATTAGCTATCATTTTAAATATCAAGTGCCATAGTTACTATAATAGTAAGAATTTGAAAATGGCAAAGAGTAATTCTAGACTCTCATGTATCTTGTCAAGACTGGACACTACTCTTCCATTTTATTTTCTGCCTTCAAAATGATTGTGTTAACTCCTAATCATTTCAATCCGTGTTCTTCTTCAATCCAACCTTTTTTTTCCCCCTAAAGAAGCTTGTTTCTTTGCAAAAGTTCCCAGAATGATGTCAAATGAGAACTGATCATGTGACATCCTCTTTCTTGGCAAACTCCTTCCACACTGTTAGAGAACTTTTATAGATTAAAATTGTTGAGATTATTTTAATTCTTTTTTATTCTAAGTAAATTAAATTCCCTGTCTTGTACTCTCTTGCTCATTTTATTTCATCAATGTCTATAATTTGAAAATAGGAAGGAAATTAGATTTGGGCTCACAATAAGATGATATTTCAGGGATTATAGCATCCCCTGTGATATTAAGGACTTACTCTATTGAAAAAGAAATGGCAATCCATTTTTCGTCTCATTTCATGATATTGCCTTATGTATGCATTCCAAATCTATGCTACTTTTACAAAACCCCTAGGAAAGACCTCTGTGAATCAGCGTACACAAACCCTTGAATCTTGAGGTTGAGACAGCGTAAGATATACAGCCCTGAAACTATTTTGCCATTCAGAGCACATCATTTCTTCACTACAGGGGAAGGCTTCAAAAAATATTGAATTCAACATTCTCCTAGGAGTACTTGTTTGCTCTCTTGCTTAGGAAAAATGTTATGGCAACTCACACTCATACCGTTTCTGAGAATTGAAGAACCACAGAGTCTTAGAACTGAAGTGTATCTTAGATACAATTTCGTTATTCAGAGGAACTAAATTGTGCTTCCCGTGTTCATCCACATGGAAAACCCAGGAGGCAAATAAATAGGGAGACCCAAATTGAGTCGCCCATCTCTTTTTCTCTGAGCTCACATTTGAGACACTTAACATGGCCATTTTTATCCTTGGACTCAAGATGCAATTGGAACAAAAGCAAAAGTTACACCCCTGCTCCCCACACGTGCCCGTCTCTTTCAAGGACCAGGAACTCTTATATTTCACTATGTTTTACTTCCCAATTTGCCCCAGGTCAAATGCTCTCACTGTCAACAAGTCTGTGAGGATCATGAGATTGAGCTTTAAGCAAGGATGGTAGAAATGTGTTACTGTGGGCTTTGTAACCTCGAGCAAATTATGTAGCTATTTTGAATCTCAGTTTGACCACCTGTAAAAGTCAGGCAATAATGCTATTTACTCATAGCATAGTTGGAGGAATTTAATATGTTAATTCCTGGAATGAATTTATCCCAATACATAGAAACCCTCAACAAATAATAAACACTGTTGTTGGATTTACTACAAGATGTCTGACAAATGTGTAGGGGTGGAAGTGAAGATAGTTGGTTTCTTGATACATGATTTTGTGTTTCTCAAAAAGCAATAATGTGTAGGTTCCTGTTTTAAAATTTTAATTTTTAAGTAAACACTTTACTGAATTATAACATACATGCAGGAAAGTGAATCATGTGTGCTACATTCAAATTTTCATAAAATTAATATATCTTTGCAATCACCACCAATATGATGTGAGTGGGTTCTTTTCCGCCTCCTCAGTCACTACTCTCCTAATTATTATCCATTAGTTTGCTTGTTTTGGAACATTCTATGAATGGAATTTCTGTGAATGGAATTTGTGTCTGGCTTGTGTTTATGAGACTGATTCATATTACTATGTATATGTATGAACATATCAGTATATGTTCATTCTCATCACATGCAAATATCACAAATTATTTATCTATTCTAAAGGTGATGGACCTTTGGATTGTTTTTCAATTTGAGCTTATTATGAATAAAGCTGCTGTGAAAATTCTTGTATATGTCTCTTGATATTCACAGATGTGTCTTTCTCTTGAATATAAACCCAGGAATGGAACTGCTGGGTTGTAGTTTATGTGTATGCTCAGCATGAGTAGACACTTTTAAACAGTTTTCCAAAATTTATACTCCCACTGGCAGATATGGGAGCTACAGTAGCTCCACTTGGTGGAAATACATACTATTATTTTCATGCCTTAACTTTCAAATATTGACTCTACTGTTTGGTGTATAGTAGTAGTATCTCATAGTCCATTTCCCTAAAAAAGCTGAGGGATTTTTGTTATTGTTGTTGCTGTTTGCCTTTTCATGTTTCATTGACCAAACAAATTTCTTGTTTTGGAAAATGCCTGTTGAATTTTTTCCCATGTATCTACTAGGATGTTTATTATTTTTCTTATTGAATTTTAAAAGTTCTTTACATATTTTGGATCCACATCCTTAATATGTATATTCTGCAAATATATTTCCCCCCTTAAGAGCTTGCCTTCTACTCTCTTAATATTATATATATTTTTTAAATTGTTGCTTGAGTATATTTTCTTTTCTTTTCTTTTTAAAGATTTTATTTATTTATTCATTTTAGAAAGAGGGGAGGAGCAAGGGGAGAGGGAGAGAGAATCTAAAGCAGACTCCACACTGAGCTAAGAGCCAGACATAGAGCATGGAGCCCAGTGTGGGGCTCAATCCCATGACCCTAAGATCATGACCTGAGCTGAAATCAAGAGTCAGATGGATGCTCAACTGACAGAGTCACTGAGGTGCACCTTAATGATATAGTTTGATAAACAGAAGTCCCTAATTTTAATGTAGTCGAATTTATCAACTTCTTTTTTTAGTTGCCCATTTTGTTGCCCTGATTTAGATTTATTTATTTATTTATTTTCCAATCAGAGGCTTCTGACCATTGAAGAAATCAATTAAAGATTATGTTATAAAAAGGAACAATTTACATTTTAAAAATGTGTTAGAGAAAAATTAAGAAATTCAATGTATTTGCTTGTTACTATTAAAATAACAGTTACTCATTTTAGTTCATTATATGCAGCCCTAAAAATACTCAGTTCTATATATCAATGTGAGTTAAAGGAAAGAAAGATAAAATAACAAAAATCCAGAGACAGATAAGGAAGGAAAGACAAAAAACCTAGCCAACAATAGGTAAGAAAGCAGATGAAGAACAGAGAGTGGAGTACACTGAGTACGAGGGAGGAGTCAAAAACTTGACCAAAGTGGGAGAGAAGAGAACCCATAAAGAATTGAAGAAACAAAAAGGATTGAGAGAGAAAAGAAATGGATAGAAGGACACAGAAGGTTGGAAATTCAGAAGTAGAGGCTCCAATGATGCCACACTTCTTCAGGTTGTGAGCTAAAGAGTAAGATCACCCTCTGATCTTGAGTTAATTACAATTTGGTTAGTGACTTAAGTACTGTTCAAAGATCTTCTACTTAAACCTGCTCAACATTGTTTGAGATAAACTGCAGCCAAAATGGGAATTGGGGTAGGGATTATTCTTTGGACAATGGCAGCTGAGGTCAGAACAATACTTGAGGATTACTTAGAATCCTACATCAATTCTGGGCCTAGGGTTTTTAATGCTGATTTTAAAGAACTCCTCTAAATAATGTTCACTGTATGAATGCTTTATAGATTCAATGTTGTTTTTCATTGGGAGTGCATATTATGTCCTTTTAAAAAGTGATTTTTGTCTCAAATCTTTTTCTGTCACAATAAATAAAAGTGACCCAGTGTGTAAGAGCTAAATATTGCTCTTCTTATTAGGCTAATATTTTCTAAACTGTGGGTTTTTACTCCAAAAAATTAATTTTATGTGTTGTGACAAGCAAAAATTTGTAATATGTAGATTTGAAATTATCAGTGCATCAATGGCAAATATTGTGTTTTTTTTTAAAAAAGATTTATTCATTTATTTGTTTTAGAGAGAGAGAGAGCATGTAAGCATAGGGCAAGGGACAGAGGGAGAGGAGAGGTCTTAAGCAGACTCCATCCTGAGCCTGGAGCCTGATGCAGGGTTTGATCTCAGGACCCTGAGATCACGACCTGAGCCAAAACCAAGAATTGGACACTTAACCAACTACACCACCCAAACACCCCAATGGCAAGTATTATTTTGTGAAAATTTTGCTTTTTATATATGTATGGCTGTTGTAGATTTCAGTGCATTTCTGATTGTGGATTGTATTCGTTTGTTAGGGTTGCCATAAGAAAGTATTACAAACTCAGTGGCTTAAGCAACAGAAATGCATGGTTTCAAAGTTCTGGAGGCTAGAAGTCTGAGATAGAAGCATTGGCAGGATTAATTCCTTCCAAGGGTTGTGAGGGAAAGTTAATTCCATGCCTCTTTCTCACGTGCTTTGCTGGCAACCTTTGGCATTCCTTGACTTGTAGATACATCACCTCAATCTCTGCCTTCATATTCACATGACCTTCTCTCTATGTGCATGTTGTTCTCTGTCTAGAAATTTTCCTTTTTTATAAGGACACTGTCATACTAGGTTCAGGCCCACCTTAATGACCTTATCTTAACTCATTTGCAAAGACCCTATTTTCAAATAGGGCCATATTCATGGACACTGGGAGTCAAGACTTCAATATCTTTTGGGGAGATCCAATTCAACCCATAAATTGGATTATCAGCAAAAAAGTTTGAAAGCTTCTGTGTAGGCATTTCTTTTCCACATTAGCTTTAACCCCTAAAACGAAGCAAAATTGTATATTGATTTGAAGATGCAATATGGTATAAAGTATACTGATTTGGGGTGGTCCTCTCTGACCCTGATAACCACTAGCAAATAATTTGTATGATTCTAATTATACTTCTTTCTATTTAGGCAGCCAATGCACATCTTTCAAGGTGTTTAGAAAGTTAATAAGGAAGTTGAATAATGATTTTGAAGGCCATATGTATGTCTACTTAAGCTTACTTTTTTATCCACTTTTAAGGATATAGCCAACACTTATGTAATACTTTAGTCATTTATTAAAATGTATTATCAAAATATAAGGTTTTTATTAATCAAATATAATTTGTAAGATAGCATTTTTGGGGAGGATATATGTAAATGCCAGATATTTACAGCTAGCTGCATGTATTTATTCCCTGATTCTTAATCACACACTGTATGCAGTCATCAGTTTTCTGACAACCATCTGCTTAGATGTCACTCATTCCTTCCACCCCATCTAGTTGAAATTAAACTATTGACAGAAATAATTTTTGCATGGAAAGTGGAAAAGCTAATAGGGGTGGTGAAACTAGATTGGATTTTGCATGCATTGCCCCTGACAATATTCTGACAATTTTTAGCCTACTTCTTCAAGTCATGCAGTACTACAGGAAAAAATATAAAGCAAAGATTTGAGCAAAGTATAAGCTTGGTTCTTCTGATGATCTTAAAATATTCCTGAAAAGTAAAAAAAAAAAAAAAAAAAAGGAAAAAAGAAAAAGAGAGAGAGAGAGAAGCCTACCAAGCTGTAACTGTCATATTTTGTTGTGACTATGTGAAGTTAGAAGAGTGGCACTAGTAGAGATAAAATGTTATTCAGTCCTTTTACAAATACATAATGACAATAACAACAATAAGACATAAGACATGAAATAAAATTTTTTAATGGAATTGAGAAAGCATTTCAAAACTTGAAAAATATGCCAATTATATATTCATTTTGAAATTTTTTTTTAAAGACTTTATTTATTTATTTGAGAGAGAGAATGAGATAGAGCATGAGAGGGGGGAGGGGCAGAGGGAGAAGCAGACTCCCTGCGGCGCAGGGAGCCCGATGCGGGACTCGATCCTGGGACTCCAGGATCATGACCTGAGCCGAAGGCAGTCGCTTAACCAACTGAGCCACCCAGGCGCCCCATTTTGAAATTCTTAATAAACCTAGAATATTCTTTATTGAACATATTTAATATTTGAACAATCCAAATCTGAAATTCTTTTTGACCTTAGCAAAGACTCTTCAGCCACATGAAAAATTCTAAGCTTAGGCTTTAGAATTTCCTGAGATGGTATATTATTGAAATAAACACTTGATTTCCTACTCTTAAAAAACTTGTAAGCTAATAAAAAAAGTATGCCACTAAATGGTTTAGGTTTATCCCCCCAAAACAAAAAGTGGAATCCCCAAGGGAGTAGAGAATTCATATGTACTTACAATTTATTTGATTTTAAAAATTGCATCCATGCAGTCAACAGATAAAACATCGAGTTGGCGAATTGGATTATGGTAAGGGCATGCATCGACAAGAAAGACAGGGAGTGAGACAACCAAGTGAGTGGCTAGTTTAAGGAATCAGAATCAGTCAGAGGAGCCATAAGGAAAACAGAAACAAGAAAAATATTGACATCATTTCCTCTGTGCTCTTTCCAAAGGCAGGAGAGTGTTTTCCGTACTTGAATCACAAATGCCCAGTATAGAGACAACTTTTGGCAACGATGCCTGGATGTCTCAAAGACCTGACCAACTTCATTCCAATCTCCCTTTTCTAAACCTCATCTCTGGCCATATCTCTTCCTACATCTCACCATGGGCATATTTCTATCTCCCATTTCTATCTTCCCAAGGAAAAGACATTGTTTGTGGTTTTTGTTTTTAAAGCCAAGGCAAGTACATCTTGAACTTCCATTATTGGAAAGGTGTTTCATTTCATCTGACATCTATTCGTTAATGTTTTTATCATTTATAGTATAAATTGTCAAGCGAGACTCTCTGTTGGGGACAAGAGATGATGCAGAAGAGCTCATGGCCCCTTGGGACTGGTGGGAGGTGTACCATAGGTTAATGGATAAGCACAGTGCAATATGATAAGATGATGGTAGGGGTAGAGGAATGGAGAAGAAAGTGGGGGTGCAGGAAAATGTTTTATGGAGAAAATAATCTTCGAATGGGGTTTGGAAGGTAAAGGAGGAGTTTGAAAACTTGAGCATAAGCATTTTGGGCAGAGGAAATACTATGTTCCCAAACAAAGTTGTGAAAAGGCTTAGCTTAGTAAGAAAGAAATTGTTGTGATTTGATCAAATAAAAAGAATGTTCATCTGGAGGATAGACCTCAGTTGTTGTTGTTCTAGTCTTGATTCACCTTTCCCAGGCCAGGAAGGAATTCTAATTCACACATGAATCTCAGTTCACTAACACCACACCATTAGCCATGGAGTGATGTGAGGTCAGAGGTAAAGCATGATCAGTGCCTGTATAAGCTGAGTAGGCAATAGCACACATCTTACATGGCAAGTCCCCTCCTTTATTTTTTTTAAAGATTTATTTATTTATTTATTTATTTGAGGGTGGAGGTAGGGGCAGAGGGAGAAGAACAGAATCTCAAGCAGACTCCCCGCTGAGTGCAGAGCTGGATGTGGGGCTCAATGCTGGGCTCGGTCTCAGGACCCTGAGATCATGACCTGAGCTGAAACCGAGTCTGACACTTAACCTACTGAGCGACCCAAGTGCCCCAAGCCCCCTCCTTTCCAGTTGACTATAACTCAAGACAACATAGAACGGCCTATGGGCTATATGAAAATATGGACCCCAGGATTTGGCACATATGATTAGGCCAGTACTTCACAAGTGGATTTTACTGTCAAAAACTGTGCTTCTGTTGAAAATGTAGTAGGAACTAGGAGGTCATGAATTACAGCTTTGTCCTGGTGAAGACAGAAAAAAAGCTGAAGTCAGGGAAATTAAGTGACTTGTCCAAGGTCATACAACATATTGGTGAAAGGGCTGGTGCTGGAACGAGGGTTTCTGGCTCCCAGGCCAGTTTCATTTCCATTGTACCATGTGCTGGTTCTGTCAAATGGAGGTGTTTGCCGACATTTGAGACATCTAAGGAGTTCAACACATGAAAGAAATGATAAGTTCCCTGAGGAACTTTGAAGTTAACAGACTTCTAATCACCTTTTTCTGAGCAATCTTGCCTTAAATTTGCACTTCTGGATTTGCCATAATGCAAACTTCCCTGAGCTTTCAGAAGGGGAAAAAAAAAAAAAAAAAAAAAAAACAACCTCATTCTTTTTTGTTTTTGTTTTTTTTTTTAGATACCATCTACAGTGCCCACCAGTGTTGACCCGGTTGAGACCATCTGATATTATCTGTGTAATTCAGATTTAGGTTGCTTTCAGCCAGGGTCCCAGTGGGAAAAGCAGAGCACACTTACAAGGGTCAATTGAGGAGACTTCAGTGAAAGTACTATTGACAAAGAAGTGGGTGGGATTAAGGGAAACTAATAAGGGATGATGAGTCACTCCAGGACTAGCAACGGTAGGAGGGATGTGGACCACCTAAGGCCTAAAGAGGGAAGGAGGAAAAATTGTTCCTGGAATCTGGAGGAAATATTTACAGATGTAAGAGATGGCCCTCAGATATAAACTGTGGCTATAAATATAGGAATATAGTCATTGCCAATCTGAGGCACAGCAGGGAGGGAGCCAGTAATTATAAATACTCCAACTCCAATTTTTTCCTGCCCTCTGATCTCCTCAGTGCCTCAATTTGATCACACTGAACAGAAAGTCAGAGAATAAGGCCATACAAGTCAGTCTCCAAGGGCACAGAGCAGAATGGATAAAGTGGAGGAGAGTGGATCTGGAGGAGAAAATGGAGAACATTCTGGGACGGGACAAATACAAATTCATGCCTGGCCCGGCTCAGGATCTCTCTTCAGTCCTGCGGTTGCCCAGCGCTTTCTGGAGGTGCAAACTCCACAAACTGCTCTGATTTCAAGAAAGTTTACCTAACACTACTGGGAGAATTATGTAAATATGCAGAGTTTGGCTGAGCGGTGACTAAGGAGAGGGGGAAACATGACCTCCATCTGCAAGCAGTGCTGAGGATGGAAATGATTTCCTATGGGAAGGCGGCTGGTAAAACTGTTAAATCATTTGTATACTGTTAAATGAGTTGTGTGCTGGTAGGGCAAAGAGGTCTTAGAACTGTGTTTGCCAGCATCCTCCCTGCCTCCATCATTGTCTGCAAGCACTTGAAAGGTTGAAAAAACAGCCAGAGAAGACTCTGATTCAAGGTGATAGAACCAGGTACGGTACAGTAAAATCAGGAGAAAAGATATTGTAAGAAAAAAAAAACATAGCAGTGTTCATAGCAGAAGAAGTTAATCTTTTATTAAAATATTCTAAGGGAGTAAAATATGGGAAAGCTCTTCTTTTGAATATTTAAATCAGAGTGAACAAAACTCAAAAAACTGCTGAAGATAATCTTGGTGCAGAAAAAAAGATACACAGTTTATTTTTTGTTTGCATATGTAACGAGTACACTTAGCAACATTAACAAGCTTTAGCAAGCTTCACATTTAAGATGTGGCTAATTGATATTTACTTTTATCTGAATATGGTTTCTGATACCAAACAGTTTTAAATCTCTGAAGATAAAAATTCCTTTTTTTTTCCCCTTCTGGCAAAATGCTGAATATGTAGTTTAAAAAAATGTAATAAAAATTTTATGAAAAGGGGTTTTGATATTAGGAATATATTGAAAGCAGAGTATAAGCCTTCCTTTTAAAATTTCAATTAAGTTAAGCATATCCTGCATACCTACTAAAGCTAACATTTTTCAAGTTTAAGAGTTTTCTACCTGGCCTGACAAATTCTAGCGGACAAAAACTATGTCTTATATCTTATTGTTTCTCCTACACATCCGGAATAGTCCCTTAAGAGTAAATTAGGGTATAAAATTTCATTAGACAGTGTTGTACGATCTCAACAATAATTCCCATTACTGACCATGCCATGTCTTAGGTTGCTCTAAAAACATGAGGTGTTTTCCATCCATTTACAACTCTTGAAACCTTCATGAAACATTTCTATCTTCGTGGAAGTGGATACCGAGGCTGGAGAAGCTAGACACTTTGCTCAAGATGATGCAAAGTCTTAGTAGCAGAGCCAGCATTCACACCTGAGAAATCAGATGCCAGGTTGTGAGTTTTCAACCATAACGCCATACTATTTTATTTTACTTTATTTTTTAAAGATTTTATTTATTTGACAGAGAGATACACAGCGAGAGGGGAACACAAGCAGGGGGAGTGGGAGAGGGAGAAGCAGGCTTGAGGGAGAAGCAGGCTTCCTGCGAGCAGGGAGCCCTATGTGGGGGTCGATCCCAGGACCCTGGGATCAGGACCTGAGCCGAAGGCAGATGCTTAACGATTGAGCCGCCCAGGCGCCCCAATAATGCCATACTATTTTAAAGGTGAAGATAAGGTGGGGCCGGAACATAAGAAGCCTTATATGCTAGGAGAGTAGGTTGTCCACTGAACACCACTGTAGCTTTTAACACAAGAGAGCTCCATGATCAAATTTCTCTTTTAAGACGAATATGGTGTCTTTCTTAAGATTCAATTAAGGCAGACAGAAAAAAAAACTGTGCCTTTTTAGTCCTATGCACTGTTTACTTAACATTCATCCAAGGGCTAAAATAAGCTATGATAATGAAGAAAATAAACAGAGTTAATTCTATAATTCAGGATTCTAAGCCATTTTTAAAAACCTTTGCTCCAACAATATTTTCTGCGGACACTGAATGTGAAAAATATATGAAAGGGTTTAAAATATCTTATTCTGGTGATTCTGGGAGGAAAAAGTAGTTCCTGAGAGTAGCACTTTAGGAAACTGGAAACCACAACCCACTTTCTCAGTGGCTGCTCTTCTTCCCCTACATGTCATGGCTGCTGACAGACGCTTTACCACCCAGGGCAGGCTAGTCACTGCCACAAACAACTACAAACTTTAAGTGGCTTAACATGTCAAAGGCTTTTTTTCCCTTTTCTCATCTTCTAGTACACTGCAGGTTGGAGAGGGTAGAAGTCTCAGTTCTACGAGTACTTAGAGTCAGGTTGATGGAGGTTCCACCATCTTCAATACTTGGAATTCAGCATCCAACCAGCATCTAATTTGGCATCCAATCAAGGAGCGAGAAAGCACGCAGAAGACACACCCTCACTTAACTGCTTCAGCCCACCAGGGACCAGTCACTTCAGCTCACGCTTCATTGGCAAGACGGAGTCACGGGAAGCGCCTGCGTGGCTCAGTTGGTTAAGCGGCTGCCTTCAGCTCAGGTCATGATCCTGCAGTCTCAGGCTCGAGTCCCGCATCTGGGCTCTCTGCTCAGCAGGGAGTCTGCTTCTCCCTCGGACCCTCCCTCATCTCATGTGCTCTCTGTCTCTCTCATTCTCTCTTTCTCAAATAAATAAATAAAATCTTTAATAATAATAATAATAATAATAATAATAATAATAATAATAATAAAAAGATGGAGTCAAGGGCTCCACCCTGATGCAAAGGGCGGGCCGCTGTGATGTAGCCGTATGCCCAGGAGGAGGAAGTATGTCGGGCGTGTGTCTCTGCCACAGCGACTCCATTACGAATTGAAATGAATTTGAAATGAAACTAATCCAGTGAAAGCAAAGAGGAAGTGGCACAGTGAGGCCTGGCTTTTAAGATGCGGAGCCAGGACTTGAACTCAGACTAACTTCAAACTCCACGCTCAGAACAGTGAGTGCCACAGGGGGGGTATAGTTACGGTGTGTCCTGGCCTTGTGAGGACGGAGGAGTTGCGACAGTGATAGGTGGTCATCAATCTCCCGTCTTCACTTGGGAGCACAGGTCGACTGTTCAATAAATGTCAGTTATTTTTATTATTGTATTAGGTTTCCAATAAAAGATAACATTTTGGAAATGATTTTAAAGGAGATGGGCCCTTTGACAAATGGGAAGTTAATGTGAATGGGACTTCTTCCAAAGTCATTAGAAGGCTTTTAAAAAAGGTACAAACACAAAGACTAGAAAAATGAATGAAAGGAGTCGGAGAAGGACTGGTGGGCCTGGAGTGGGAAGAAGGACTTTTGTGCTAGCTGATTTGCTCCTTCTTACCTTCTGCCACTTGTCCTTCCTTAACTTTAACTGTCCGGCAATGTGTCCTTTCATTTGATCTGGGCAAAATGCTTGAGCCTCAGATTCCTTATCTTTAAGAAGAAAAAGTATGAATCACATCATTTCCACAGCTCCTGCTATTGTGGTTCAGTTCTTCAAAATATCTGAAATTCTAGGGTCTTAGTACCTACTAATTTTTTAAAAATGTTTCTTTTGCTATCTTATTTTTGGGCAACCTCAACCTTATGTGTGTCAGATTAGTTTGAAGATATAAATGTTTATGTTCTGTATATGTAGGTGTTAATTCTGAGTCTGACTTTAAATATTTTGATATAAACCTATCTTGTTGTGCCATTAACCTTTCTCTTTACACATTTTCATCGACTTTCTGTTTTGTTTATAGGGTGAGGTTTTCACGGTGGAATTTGGCAATAGGATCATGGAAAATTTTAGGATTTAAGGACATCCATAGGAAATGTGAGTGGGAGTGTGTTTTCCTGAAGTTAACGGAAACAATTTAAAAATTAGACTGACAATAATGTTATGAAAAGGCACGCTCAATCGATGAATGTTTCTGTGAATATTTTAGTAGAAGATAAAAATTAGAAATACAATTATCTAGACCTTGGCTATGAAAAGCAAACTGTATTTCATCTATTTTCTGTGTTTAAGAAACAGAACCTTTTTATCTATTAAATTAAACTGGAGCATGCTCTCATCAACCTAACACACACGAAAAGAAGTCTATAAAAACTTCAGTCATTTTCATCTCGGCATGATGATACCCCCCTGTGAGGTTTATAATTCTCAATTAAAATGAGTAATTCAATGAAAGAACAAGTCCCATGAGGGAAGATGCCAAGAAGGAATCCTAATGTTAAAGAAGTATTTTCCCATGGTAAGTCCGTTATGGTTGGTGATGCTGCTAACATACCTATGCTCACAGTCTTGGATTTTCATGTTAATGCGGTAGTGCTATATATAAATTCAGGAACAGAAACTGAAAACAGCTACTCTTGTATGACTAATTGCATTTCTCTTTATTAAAATTTCCCTATCTGATGAATACATCTTTTGGTTATATTATTAATAGTAGTAGATGTGGTGCCACATCCATTGAAGCTGCGAATTTTTCTGCTTCTAATTCCATACATCTTAATTTGTGTCTGCTATCTTTCTGCCATTTTGCTAGGTTTTGCCGTAAATGTCTAATTTATTCTTCAGAATAATCCTACATTGTTTGAGTAAGTGAGGTGATGTGGCTGATGTCACACAGATTATAAGTATGCAGGATTTAACTGAAATCTTCTGAAATTCTCTTTCTATATAGTCGGACATTGGCCTGTTTATTTTTTACATCTTCAACTCATGGTTTTGCACAACCTGAACATTTTTGAGTGCATAGGCCCTGGATCAAATGTGAAGATAAGATTCTGCATATTGTTGGATTACAAAGAACACTTGGAGGACCCAGCTTTGCACCCAAATAGGTAGAGTTGCAAGGCTAAAGGGCCAGGCCCCTACCTTGCCAGCCTTCCAGTAAGTAAATTTTCTGTGGCTCTAGGTGTTTTGGAAAGGTCAAAGCCCTCAGTTAAGTGCAAAAGTGCTTCCTAGGACAAGCACATTATGGTCTTAACCATTAATACTTTAGTCTGAGTTATTTTTTAGATCTCATCTCCAAATAGAGCCAAGGGGCATGGGACAGAGGACAAGGGAATTGCAGTAGTTATTTTAGAGTCACAGACATGGGGAATGCTTGAAAGTGAACAGCTAAGAGGATACCAAAATGGGGTCTGTCTTGGTCATTGTTAGCACATACAGCATCTTTCTGTGAATTTATAAAAGTTTTCTATGTGAGGATAAATTATAAAAAAACCGCTCATTCTGGGTGGTTGAATTACTAAAAGATACCTTCTTCCCCTGTTCCCCCAAATGCTGTAGCCTCAATTACTAAAAGATACCTTCTTCCCCTGTTCCCCCAAATGCTATAGCCTCAAGCTAAGGCACAAAGGTTGGTGAGAGAAGTCTGAGTTAGACTTCAGCTCCACATGTTCCATTTGGCTGAGTACTTTTGTGCACAACTTGTACAACCTTACTTGGCAGCTCCAGTTTTTCCAACTACACTGCATGAGGCCATAGGGCTCTAGAAAGGGAAAGAAAAATATGCTTATTGTAGAATTGAGAAACAGCTTTATTTAAGGCTGTAACTTACTCTCGACTTTGGGGTATCTTGGCACCAAGGAGCTCTAGTAGCTTTACACCACAAGAGGCTCACTGAGGCTCCACCCAGTTGGGTAGGTGCTGGGATTAATGTGGACAATATGAGATTTGATCTAGGCACAATCATGGTTATTCAAAGATGTCAGGGTGACCTCCCTCGAGTACTGAGTCTAGAAAAGATTCTAGGTGCTTTTAGTTATTTATTAAGGGAATATCAATTACTGTGGAATTATAAGCAGTCTGTAGGGACTCCTCCTTTACAGCAATCTACAAAGAATTCAAAATTCTTCTGGAAAGAAGGTATTATTTTAATTTCCAAATAAGGGACCTCACATTTCTCTTTAGGCAGTAACATTGACTATTTCTTGAACCAGTTATTTAGTTAACAGTGGTCCATGTCGACATATTCTTTCACTATGTTTATACTGTTCGCAGCTGTAGTCACTACAAAAGTATTATATTTTGCCGTAAAAAATTTTGAAAACACAGAAATACTGAGAACGAAATAGAAATTAATTTCAATCCCACTAAGAGATACAAGTTTCATCCCACACTTGTACTGACTTCCTTTTTTTCCTCGTCTTCCTTCCTATTTAGTTAAAATCAGAAGGATGCTGCCTGTTTCTTCTCAGGATCAGGAAATGTACTGCAGATCAAATATCAAGGCCAGTCCAGTCTATGGGTCTTTGGCCTGTTTTCTGTTTCTTCTTTTATCTATCCTCAGATTTCTTGGTCCCTGGTAGCCATGCATTCTATCCAATCACAGTAGCAGTTATTTCTGATTACCAGTCTGTTGATGCTAAGTTGATTTTTACTTTTGGGGTTTTGGGGGAAATAACTAGGGCCAAATTCTTTGAGTTGCTTTGATTCTTTCTATAACATTCTTCAATGATATCCTCCTTCAACGCTTGGGAGCAAAGCAGTCAGGCTTCCTTTATTCCAAGTAATGTATTTCAATCTACATATCAAACTAATATTAAGGGCCCCTGACTAAAGAATTGTCCTCAGAGTTGTCATCAGAATTTTGACAAAATCTGGAGTTTGGGGGCCAAGTCTGAGTGGTTATGTACAGAGATACGTGGGTTGGTGGTGGAGGATAGAAGGAAGGAGGAATGGGGATGGGTGGGATATTTAGACTAAAGAGGCTTGGAGAAAGAACGAGGATATTTTTTAATTTTCCATTCGTTGTTCCCTGGCATCAGGACCATTTGCAGATAAAAAGGCCAAAATAAGCATGAATTTTGTTTTAATTAACTCTCTAAGATTTGTCTACCATTTAGTTGCCCCCTCCCACCCTCATCTGTTATTTTGTTCACTTTAGGGCCATAAATATTATTAATCCACAGAGATTTCTTTCTGCTTCCCTTAGTTAATTAAAGATACTCTAGAATTTATCTTATGCTACCACCAGGAGGGCACAAAAAGTGAAATATTATATTGCTAGATAGTTCATTCATTAGCATAAAATAATCAGTGGGATTGTGTATTGGAGTTTCAAATACCTTCACCAGACTTTCTTTTAAAGGACAAAAGTGATCAGTCAACAGAAGAAAATAGAAAGGGAAAGAGGGGAGAAAAAAAGAGTAACAAATTAAGGAGATAGGCAACACCGAACGCACACATTACTTTTTAGAGATAGTTTCACTCCACTCCAGTCTGGGAAAGAGCTGTAATAACTCCCTGCCCACATATCATTAGTAAGAGACACAATGGCCGAGGCTTCCTTAATCTGTTTCAAGCTGTGTCGTTCAGTTGGGAGGAGAAGGGGGGGGGGGCACCAGGGCAACTGTCAAAAAAAAAAAAAAAAAAAAAACCCTCACTAAAATGATCATTCTTATATTTTACTTACTTTATTTTATATTAATGGTTTTATTACAAAAAGAAACTATGATGTAAACTTCATGTATCATTCACTTACAACATTTTAGACCAAACCAAGCAGAACCCAACACTAGACAGCTGCACTATTTATATTCCTCTAAGGGTAGCTCATCCTGCCCTCTTTTTCCACCCTCAGTGTTTTTCTTCCTTCAGGGAGAGATTCTATATCAGTGTTTCATTTCTCCTCTGGGTAGACTTAAAGGCCAGACACATTGATTATTAATCATTATATTGGGGTTTCTCTCCTTTCTTGACCAATGACACAATCTGCAGAGCATGATAGGTATATTGTAACTGACATCTGTACTGAAAGAAAAAAAAATCAGGTTATGGCATATATATCTGCACTGATAAAAAAAGCCATCTTTCAAATCCTCCTTTTGTGAGTCTTACTAAAAAGACCACTGTGTTACAAATGCATATGCACTGAGCCATAAATCCAGTAACAGAGACATATCTAAAAGCCCATTTTGGGACATTCTTTACTTGGACTCTTGGGACACTCTAGGCTTAAAAAGAGTCACTTTTTTTCTAGGTTGTGCTGCTGATGAATACCAGGGAGAAAACTTGAAACATATGGGATTTTCCGGCCCTATTAGCTGGCAGTGCTATTTTAGTTCATCTCTTTTGGTGTATATCTTTATTTGTGCAAATGCCTCAACTTAAAATCATTTGCCATTCATGCTTTATCAAACTCATTGTATTTCTGATGTCAGGGCATATTTGAAGTGTATTTGTGACCATCTGTTTATAGCTTTCTGTGATATAGCATGACATGTCATGAGGTAAAGAATAGGAGAAATCTAGTGTAATAGCTAAAAGCACGGGTTTTTATTAAGGGTGACAAGGTCTGAATCACGGCACTCGGCCTACCTGTATGATTTTGGGCAAGTTATTTCACCCTCTAAGAAGTTCACTTTTCCCAACTCCGGAGTGGAAGTAATAACAATACATACCTAACGCTCAGGGCTTATATCTAGCCTCAGGACCTGCCTCATAGTGTGTCCTCGATTCGTGAAAACATTATCCCTATGATCCTCAGAATGGCCAAATCAGGATAACTGGTAAACAAGATGCCTGTATATTTCAAAATAATTACACGGTACCAAAAGGCATAAACCAATGTTATCCTGAGTCTAGTGGGACATGTGATCAACCTGAATATTGTGGACTGTAGGCAATCTCAGTATCAGCATGAGGAAATTTGATATTGAATTACTAATCTTGATCCAGTGTTGAGAGGTACTTAGAGCAACCAGAGTAACAAACCAAGGGATGGAATTTTGTTGTTATTGTTGTTGTTGTTGCTTAATTTCGTTTCCCTTTTTTTCAAAACCTGTTTTTAGTGTGGGAAGGAAGAGTTTGTAGTCATAGCCATGCTTCTTCACATAAAAAGGTAGTCGCTCCTTTGGTCACACCCTTTCTGACTGTAAAGGACAGTATGGATTTATGCTTAGTGACCCCTTGCAAGTTTTCTTTCTTTGCTGCAAAATTATGGGGAGCAACAACTTGATTTATTCCATTAGTTTTTGAACTGTGCTGCCAATAAGTAAATTGGTTCATGGTAATCACAGTATTCACTTCAATTAAATGATCATCAATTGAGTTATTTGCCTTTTTGCATGTAATTTATTATGGTCTACTTTTCTCTTTCAATTAAAAAGTTGAAGTGTATAATTTACTTGTTTCTAGGGATTACAAATAAGGGAACTAGAATTGTAAAATGATTATCTTAAAGATTTAACAATTAGAAATGTTTATGCTTCCTTATATTTTACTGACAATACATGATTAGGAAATTATTTCGTATGCAATCAAAAACAATTATTTCCTTATGCAAAATCACCTCAGGAAAAGGGAGAGATGAACCAGATGAGAAAACACATTTTACCTAATGATTTTCTTTCAGGAAAAATATTGCTATCATGATCCTTTTTAATTAAATAAGAATTTAGCACTTTCGCGTGTGTGTTCTTAATGTCAGACTCTTTGGTTATCACACTTACACCTCTGTTATTAATGTTAGCCATGGTTTGCAGATGAGGAAAAGCTAGTTATCAATGAATAATTCAGATTCCATAACTGTCAGACCTCATTATTTTAAATAGGGCCTGGTAGTTCTAGTTGTAACCAGCTAATTGCCTCGTTTAAACTTAAACTGTTAGACTATTTCACATAATTCCAATTTTAAAAAACTTTAAATACATTTAAAATTGCTGTAGTACATAGAGCAATTTGCCTTAAATCAATCTAGAAGAACAAAAGGCATTCTGCTTGTGATGTCTTCAAATAAGAATTAAAATTTATTTTAATTGAATCTACTAGCTGTCATGAAATGCTTACTGAACATAACATGAACAAAATGTTTTTAATTTATAAAAAATAAAGGGAGAAGCCGGAGACTGAATAATTCCATTTAAAATTTGATCTCTTTTGTTTAAACATATTGCCAAATAAAAGTCCAAAACCAAATTGAATGTGATGGACGGGATCACCAAAGGTTACTGTCTTTGCTTCCTAAATCCCTGTCACTTTGAAAACTAAATCAACTGTAACTTTCCTGGCGACTTAAAAACTCTGTAAAGCCAGTGTGGTGGCTATGGGGGTGAGCGGCTCACTTGTTCTGTCCAGAGAAGCTGAGGTGGTGGGTAGACCTCCTCTGGGGTCCACACCTTCAGATCTGCCTCAGTTGTCCACGCCAAAGCCACACCTGCTGGGGCCGATCCTGGCCAATGACTGAGCATAGTGGAGGACGAAGTATGGGAGCCAGGCCGTTCTGCAGCGTAGCATACTATGATGGCCATCCTCTGTCTGGGACTCTTTCTCAGCCTGGCTGAAACGCTCTCAGAACGGTGTTTCTCCTATATCCAATCCTCCTTCCTTCCCTCTCTTCTTTCCCAGGTGTCAGAACTGTGCTATGCCCTGAAGTCTCTCCGTACCTGTTCTGCTTGGTTTTCCCTTTCTCAGTCATGTGCATCCGCCCCGATCAATCTCTTGAACATCTAATTCTGTCATATTGTTTGCTTCTTGCAGGACCTGGACTGACACAGCAAGTATTTTAGAATCTCTGCATGTCTAATTAAACAATTCCCTTCACAAATCTAATCCCTTTTATTTATCCCTTTGATCTTCTTTAGAGATAGTGAAGTTTGATGGGAGGAGCCTCCCCGTAATGAAGATCTTCATAGCGTTGTTGAGGCCCACGTAAAATCCTGTTTTGTTTCTTTATTCAGGCCAAATAACCCTACCTGTGGTGATTCTCCTATAACCTTAATATATATATTTTCCATTTCTTGCATCTTCTCTAGGTTCTTAATATATCCCAGCATGAATACATAGCTGAGCATGTATCTACTGCTCTTACACACTTTATCTTAAAATCTCACTTAACCCTTCTTTAAGGGGGGGTCACTGCCTCAAGGAAAAATAAATTTGTTTATATCCCAAGTCTACAAAGCTTTGTTATTTTTATGTTAATTCTACCTTTATTTTATAAATTTTGATTAGAAGCAATGTGGTTTCTTAACGTAAAAAAGTGGTTATGCTCTAACTGGGAGGGGGATCTCGCAACAATTTTAAAAAATCAGCAAAGCTTTATTGTGATTACTTCAGCTGTTCAGTAAGTACAATTTCAGTTCTTTTTGAGAATATTTGTTAAAGGTTTATGCCCGTGTTCATGGTTGTGTAAGTGTAGAAACAGCATAGCTTTTATAGCAAGGAAGAAGAAATACTTCTATGGTGGTAACTTACTATCTGCCAACCTTGTCTCTTGTTTTGGACAGTGTCTACGTTCTCCAACACCTAAAGTTTCTTGTGCTGTTCCAAAGATAGGAGAAGGGCAGGGGTGTAGAAGTTACAGGAACATTTGGAAATAATGTACTGAGTTTTTAGCTAAGTTTAAAGTTGCTTTCAATTTTTACTCTCATGATGTCAGCAACATATTGTTGCTCTCATCAGAAGAGTGAAATTTGGAGGCACGTATTTACATAGTTTAGTTTTAATGCCACCATCATACTAGCTTGAACACTTCGGGTTCGTCACAGATATTCCCTGGGTCTTTTTCTTCAAATATGAAACCAGTAATGGAGAGTGGCCGGAGATGGGATTAGACACCTTCGAAGGCCACTTCCAGCCCTGTGAGTCTGTGAGATTCGTACCTGAGCTGCACCCACACTCCCTTTAAAGGAAATGTTTCCCCAGTATTTCAAGAGAACCTCTTTGTTTACTTTCCCAATATAAATCCAGATTGGATGGATAGTGCATAGGGTTGCCCAAATTTAATATCCTTTTCTGGTTAGAGGTGAAAAATGAACTTATTTTCTTCTGATTCAAAGGTAGGGTAGTTTTTACGTACTTAGTTTTTTCACAGGTCTAAGTGTTCCACACCAAACTACCTTTGTATAGTTAACACCATAATAAGGTTTGAGAAAGTTAAGGATTACTTTTCTTCTTTCAATTTACACATAGTAACTTCTGAAATATTAACACTTTCTGGAAGGTTCGTCCCCCTTTATTACCATGCGATTTCTGAGCAACGATTAGTTTTTGTCTGCTCTGTAACATTCTGAAAGTATATAATAGGCTACTCTGAAATAATACAGTAAATATTTCCTCTTCATGAATTCTTATATTCTGACAGGTTTTTCCCCCCAGAAAACCCAGAAGATGAAATACAGACATATACAATTAATGTCAGTTACAGTTCATAGAAGAACATGCTTTCCTTCCGTTGCAATAACTGAACGTTTAGGAACTGAAGGGTTTACCATCTGTGAGCTATGTGTCAGCTTAGCTGTCTCAGATCAAGCTTCGTGTTTTAAACATTTTGCTCTGAGAAAAGCCCACCTCAATCTCTGAATGTCATGCTTGTGACCACACTCAGATACGATAGTAAGAGGGAGGCCTTGCTTGTCCATCTTAAAACTCTAGCCCTGGCTCTACTCCTCTCCCGTGATATGTGTCTCTAGTGAAGTTAACCATTCTGTTTAGTAATGTACTGAACTGTACCCCCCAAAATTGAACAGTAATGTACTACATTTAGAATTTTTAGATAATTACATAAAAAGAACCAAAAGGTTGTAAACGTCTTACTTAAAATTGATTCCCCCTACACTTAGGTTTAGGATCCTGTTGTATTGTAAACACTTTCCTATTAAGCATTTATTTCAATTAATTTTGTTCAAACTAATAAAAATAGATGCTTTGGGTTTTTCTTTGCTTTGTTTAAAAAGATTCCATTAAAATTTAGATTTTTAAAACCATTTTTATAATGTAAACTTTGTTTTAGTAGATAGAGAAGACTTTGACATGCCATAAGGACAGAAAGGAATAAATGAGTTTATTGAGTAAGCATTCGGGTAGAGCGGTATTTTTGGTTGTGTTATACATTTTGACCACTATTTAGCATTGAGAGGAATTTGATAACCTAGGACAAGATTCAGAGGATTAAATGGTCTCTGTACACATAAATCGTATTTAAGTCACATATTTCTTTAAAATCACTGGAACCTAGTGGAGGTGAGAATCCAAAGGAATACCTTGCTTTCTGATATGTGAAAAACTGGAATATTCTCAAAGGCAAAGATTGAAATTATGGTCATTGTTAACACCTGTTCTACAGGGGGACAAATTCCTTGCTATGATTCTGATATTGTGATGGATGGAAAGTTCCAGAAGGAAAGTGAACATAGTTTCCTAAGGACTGAGTCAGACTTTTAATGTATACTGAGTTCTTCTAACATATGGTACAGATGGATTGCAAGCTACACCTGAGTGATTGACTAGTTCTAGCATTTGGTGTTTATGTTGTGATTTTAAAATAGCCATTCATTAGCCTGGTGTGTGTGTGTGTGTAAAAGCAGTTAGGAAAAACACTATTTTATGATTTCACAGAATATGGAGAATACTGTATCATAGAAGATTTAAGGGCACAAATCACTGCTAGTTGTTAGTCACTGACTCTTAATACCTACTTAGTCAACATGAGGAACAGATGGCTTGTGGGAATATCTTTTTTTTCTTCTGCAGTGCTCTAAGTTACTTCAACTTTTTAAATAATAATTCTTCCAATCCCAAAAAATGTTTTTAGCAGCAGTAACTACGGGAGCAAAGGTGCATGCCAAGGAGTGGTTAATGGCAGGAGAAAGGAAGGCTATTTGATAGTCCATCATATCTGGCATCTGTGATCTTCATCACCTCTGCAATTTAAACCCCATATTTTCAGTTCTGCAATTTTTGCCCACTTGGAAACAAACTGACTTTTTTTTAAATGCAAAAATTAAAGTTAATGTAATAACTCATCATTAATACAAAAATATTAATACATATTAGTTACATTCAACATAACATAATAAAATAACCAGTAATTATCTATGGGTACATACAAGTCCTTTAAACCTGAGCTGTATCATTCAGGAGTGTTCATTCTGAGCAGTAGGATAGATCCTCCACCAGAAAAAATAATAGTGCAATTTACCCACATGTGAAGCAAACCCCAAACATCACGTCATTTATCCATAAACACTTCAGTCTCTATCCATAAAATATCAGAACTCTTTTACATATGATAATAGCATTATCATATGTAAAATCTAAAATAATTCTTAGTATTACTAAATACCCAGTCAGTGTACAAATTCCGCTTATTGTCACACATTTTTTTCAGTTGGTTTGTTCAGATCAGAATCTAAACAAGTTCCAAACATTGCATTTGGTTCATATGTTTCCAAGACAATTCAAATCAGTAGTTTCTTCCTGCTCTTCTTTATCTTAATTTGTATATGGAAGAAACTAGAATTTCCTATGCACGGTGTATTGTATCTTTGTATTATTATTTAACATGATTCTTTGTCCCAATTTGATGAGATGCAAGTGTGAATTTTTACAATAAAGCTATACAAGTGGGGCAATAGATTTTCTATTGTAATCCACCAGGAAGCACATAATATTATCTCTTTTGGGGGATATTTAGGTTGGCCATTGGATTTTGATATTATCAGTCTGATCAGTCTATTATAAAGTCTCTGTTCAGCTTTTCAGTGAATGGTTTTCATAGTCACGGTTGATCATTGCCTCCCTCCAATAATTCATTCAGGGATTATGTCTATTTTTGTTCTCTAAAAGTTCTGCAGAAAGTACTATTTCATTTCATACAGTGTGTTCATTGTGGAGACCAGGGCGATATAAGTGGGAGGGTGATGACAGTTTGTAACATTTTGTTCCTCCTGGGGGTGGGAGAAAATGGAAGCATTTCATTAACATGTGTGTGATTTCAATTAATCAGTACTGTAAATGCAGCTATTTTCTAATATAAATGACAGTGGAGTCAACATTCCTGAAAATACTAGGATGTGACTCTTTCTACTGTGAAAGAAGTAGCTTCTTTTAATTTAAATCATGATTCCTACTCTAGGACTGAATATAGATACTGACTGCCTGGTGCATTCGACATGATTGCTCATCCATTCGACCACCTGATTCTCACAGCAACTCTATGGCATCAACAGGGAAAGTATC